>NW_027479258.1:64667-172650 GCF_051014685.1 Ptiloglossa arizonensis | reverse complement strand
ACGTATAACTTATAACGTATAACGTATAACGTATAACGTATAACGTATAACGTATAACGTATAACTTATAACGTATAACGTATAACGTAGTAACGTGTAACGTATAACGTATAACGTATTACGTATTACGTATAACGTATAAGTATAACGTATAACGTATAACGTATAACGTATAACGTATAACGTATAACGTATAACGTATAACGTATAACGTATAACGTATAACGTATAACGTATAACGTATAACGTATAACGTATAACGTATAACGTATAACGTATAACGTATAACGTATAACGTATAACGTATAACGTATAACGTATAACGTATAACGTAACGTATAACGTATAACGTATAACGTATAACGTATAACGTATAACGTATACGTATAACGTATACGATAACGTATAACGTATAACGTATAACGTATAACGTATAACGTATAACGTGTAACGTGTAACGTATATCCTATAACGCATAACGTATAGCGTATAACGCATAACGTATAACGTATAACGTAAAACGTATAACGTATAACGTATAACGTATAACGTATAACGTATAAAGTATAACGAATACCGTAAAACGTAAAACGTATTACATATTACGCATAACGAGTAACGTATAACGTATAACGTATAACGTATAACGTATAACGTATAACGTATGACGAATAACGTATACCGTATAACGTATAACGTATAACGTATAACGTATGACGTATAACGTATAACGTATAACGTATAACGTATAACGTATAACGTATAACGTATAACGTATAACGTATAACGTACAACGTATTACGTATAACGTATATCCTATACGCATAACGTATAACGTATAACGATATAACGTATACCGTACTTACGCATAACGTATAACGTATAACGTATAACGTATAACGTATAACGTATAACGTATACGTATAACGTATAACGTATAACGTATAACGTATAACGTATAACGTATAACGTATAACGTATAACGAATACCGTAAAACGTAAAACGTATTACATATTACGCATAACGAGTAACGTATAACGTATAACGTATAACGTATTACGTTTAACCTGTAACGTCCAACGTATAACGTATAACGTATAACGTATTACATATTACATATAACGTATACCGTACAACGTATAACGTATAACATATAACGTCTAACGTTTAACGCATAACGTACAACGTATAACGTATAACGTATAACGTATTACATATTACATATAACGTATAACGTACAACGTATAACGTATAACCTATAACGTCTAACGTATAACGTATAACGTATAACGTATAACGTATAACGTATAACGTATAACGTATAACGTATAACGTATAACGTATACGTATAACGTATAACGTATAACGTATAACGTATAACGTATAACGTATAACGTATAACGTATAACGTATAACGTATAACGTATAACGCATAACGTATAACGTATAACGAATAACGTATAACGTATAACGTTTAACGTATAACGTATAACGCTATGTATAACGTATAACGTATAACGTATAACGTATAACTTATAACGTATAACGTATAACGTATAACGTATAACGTATAACGTATAACGTATAACGTATAACGTATAACGTATAACGTATAACGTATAACGTATAACGTATCACGTATAAGTATGACGATAACGCATAACGTATAGCGTATACGTATAACGTATAACGTATAACGTATAACGTATAACGTATAACGTATAACGTATAACGTATAACGTATAACGTATAACGTATAACGTATAACGTATAACGTATAACGTATAACGTATAACGTGTAACGTGTAACGTATAACGTATAACGTATTACGTATACGTATAACGTATAACGTATAACGTATAACGTATAACGTATAACGTATAACGTATAACGTATAACGTATAACGTATAACGTATAACGTATAACGTATAACGTATAACGTATAACGTATAACGTATAACGTATAACGTATAACGTATAACGTATAACGTATAACGTATAACGTATAACGTATAACGTATAACGTATAACGTATAACGTATAACGTATAACGTATAACGTATAACGTATAACGTATAACGTATAACGTATAACGTATAACGTATAACGTATAACGTATAACGTATAACGTATAACGTATAACGTATAACGTATAACGTATAACGTGTAACGTGTAACGTATATCCTATAACGCATAACGTATAGCGTATAACGCATAACGTATAACGTATAACGTATAACGTATAACGTATAACGTATAACGTATAACGTATAACGTATAACGTATAACGTATAACGAATACCGTAAAACGTAAAACGTATTACATATTTCGCATAACGAGTAACGTATAACGTATAACGTATAACGTGTAACGTGTAACGTATATCCTATAACGCATAACGTATAGCGTATAACGCATAACGTATAACGTATAACGTATAACGTATAACGTATAACGTATAACGTATAACGTATAACGTATAACGTATAACGTATAACGAATACCGTAAAACGTAAAACGTATTACATATTTCGCATAACGAGTAACGTATAACGTATAACGTATAACGTATAACGTATAACGTATAACGTATGACGAATAACGTATACCGTATAACGTATAACGTATAACGTATAACGTATGACGTATAACGTATAACGTATAACGTATAACGTATAACGTATAACGTATAACGTATAACGTATAACGTATAACGTACAACGTATTACGTATAACGTATATCCTATAACGCATAACGTATAACGTATAACATATAACGTATACCGTATTACGCATAACCTATAACGTCTAACGTATAACGTATAACGTATATCGTATAACGTATAACGTATAACGTATAACGTATAACGTATAACGTATAACGTATAACGTATAACGTATAACGTATAACGTATAACGTATAACGAATACCGTAAAACGTAAAACGTATTACATATTACGCATAACGAGTAACGTATAACGTATAACGTATAACGTATTACGTTTAACCTGTAACGTCCAACGTATAACGTATAACGTATAACGTATTACATATTACATATAACGTATACCGTACAACGTATAACGTATAACATATAACGTCTAACGTTTAACGCATAACGTACAACGTATAACGTATAACGTATAACGTATTACATATTACATATAACGTATAACGTACAACGTATAACGTATAACCTATAACGTCTAACGTATAACGTATAACGTATAACGTATAACGTATAACGTATAACGTATAACGTATAACGTATAACGTATAACGTATAACGTATAACGTATAACGTATAACGTATAACGTATAACGTATAACGTATAACGTATAACGTATAACGTATAACGTATAACGTATAACGCATAACGTATAACGTATAACGAATAACGTATAACGTATAACGTTTAACGTATAACGTATAACGCATAATGTATAACGTATAACGTATAACGTATAACGTATAACTTATAACGTATAACGTATAACGTATAACGTATAACGTATAACGTATAACGTATAACGTATAACGTATAACGTATAACGTATCACGTATAACGTATAACGTATGACGTATCACGTATAAGGTATGACCTATAACGCATAACGTATAGCGTATAACGCATAATGTATAACGTATAACGTATAACGTATAACTTATAACGTATAACGTATAACGTATAACGTATAACGTATAACGTATAACGTATAACGTATAACTTATAACGTATAACGTATAACGTATAACGTGTAACGTGTAACGTATAACGTATAACGTATTACGTATTACGTATAACGTATAACGTATAACGTATAACGTATAACGTATAACGTATAACGTATAACGTATAACGTATAACGTATAACGTATAACGTATAACGTATAACGTATAACGTATAACGTATAACGTATAACGTATAACGTATAACGTATAACGTATAACGTATAACGTATAACGTATAACGTATAACGTATAACGTATAACGTATAACGTATAACGTATAACGTATAACGTATAACGTATAACGTATAACGTATAACGTATAACGTATAACGTATAACGTATAACGTATAACGTATAACGTATAACGTATAACGTATAACGTATAACGTATAACGTGTAACGTGTAACGTATATCCTATAACGCATAACGTATAGCGTATAACGCATAACGTATAACGTATAACGTATAACGTATAACGTATAACGTATAACGTATAACGTATAACGTATAACGTATAACGTATAACGAATACCGTAAAACGTAAAACGTATTACATATTACGCATAACGAGTAACGTATAACGTATAACGTATAACGTATAACGTATAACGTATAACGTATGACGAATAACGTATACCGTATAACGTATAACGTATAACGTATAACGTATGACGTATAACGTATAACGTATAACGTATAACGTATAACGTATAACGTATAACGTATAACGTATAACGTATAACGTATAACGTACAACGTATTACGTATAACGTATATCCTATAACGCATAACGTATAACGTATAACATATAACGTATACCGTATTACGCATAACCTATAACGTCTAACGTATAACGTATAACGTATATCGTATAACGTATAACGTATAACGTATAACGTATAACGTATAACGTATAACGTATAACGTATAACGTATAACGTATAACGTATAACGTATAACGTATAACGAATACCGTAAAACGTAAAACGTATTACATATTACGCATAACGAGTAACGTATAACGTATAACGTATAACGTATTACGTTTAACCTGTAACGTCCAACGTATAACGTATAACGTATAACGTATTACATATTACATATAACGTATACCGTACAACGTATAACGTATAACATATAACGTCTAACGTTTAACGCATAACGTACAACGTATAACGTATAACGTATAACGTATTACATATTACATATAACGTATAACGTACAACGTATAACGTATAACCTATAACGTCTAACGTATAACGTATAACGTATAACGTATAACGTATAACGTATAACGTATAACGTATAACGTATAACGTATAACGTATAACGTATAACGTATAACGTATAACTTATAACGTATAACGTATAACGTATAACGTATAACGTATTACGTTTAACCTGTAACGTCCAACGTATAACGTATAACGTATAACGTATTACATATTACATATAACGTATACCGTACAACGTATAACGTATAACATATAACGTCTAACGTTTAACGCATAACGTACAACGTATAACGTATAACGTATAACGTATAACGTATAACGTATAACGTACAACGTATAACGTATAACGTACAACGTATCACGTATACCGTATATCCTATAACGCATAACGTATATCCTATAACGCATAACGTATAGCGTATAACGCATAACGTATACCGTATAACGTATAACGTCAAACGTATAACGTATAACGTATAACGCATAACGTATAACGCATAACGTATAAAGTATACCGTATAACGTATAACGTCAAACGTATAACGTATAACGTATAACGTATAACGTATAACGCATAACGTATAACGTATAACGTATAACGCATAACGTATAACGTATAACGTATAACGTATAACGTATAACGTATAACGTATTACGTTTAACCTGTAACGTCCAACGTATAACGTATAACGTATAACGTATTACATATTACATATAACGTATACCGTACAACGTATAACGTATAACATATAACGTCTAACGTTTAACGCATAACGTACAACGTATAACGTATAACGTATAACGTATAACGTATAACGTATAACGTACAACGTATAACGTATAACGTACAACGTATCACGTATAACGTATGTCCTATAACGCATAACGTATATCCTATAACGCATAACGTATAGCGTATAACGCATAACGTATACCGTATAACGTTTAACGTATAACGTATAACGCATAATGTATAACGTATAACGTATAACGTATAACGTATAACTTATAACGTATAACGTATAAGGTATAACGTATAACGTATAACGTATAACGTATAACGTATAACGTATAACGTATCACGTATAACGTATAACGTATGACGTATCACGTATAAGGTATGACCTATAACGCATAACGTATAGCGTATAACGCATAATGTATAACGTATAACGTATAACGTATAACGTATAACGTACAACGTATAATGTATAACGTATAACGTATAACGCATAACGTATAACGCATAACGTACAACGTATAACGTATAGCGTATAACGTATAACGTATAACGTATAACGTATAACGCATAACGTATAACGTATAACGAATAACGTATAACGTATTACGTATAACGTATAACGTATAACGTATAACGTATAACGTATAACGTATAACGTATAACGTATAACGTATAACGTATAACGCATAACGTATAACGCATAACGTATAACGTATAACGTGTAACGTATAACGTATGACGTATCACGTATAAGGTATGACCTATAACGATAACGTACTATATAACCTATAACGTCTAACGTATAACGTATAACGTATAACGTATAACGTATAACGTATAACGTACAACGTATCACGTATAACGTATATCCTATAACGCATAACGTATAACGTATAACGTATAACGTATAGCGTACAACGTATAACGTATAAAATGTAACGTCTAACGTTTAACGTATAACGCATAACGTATAACGTATAACGAATAACGTATAACGTATAACGTATAACGTTTAACGTATAACGTATAACGTATAACATATAACGTATAACGTATAACGTATAACGTTCAACGTATCACGTATAACGTATATCCTATAACGCATAACGTATAACGTATAACGTATAACGTATAGCGTACAACGTATAACGTATAAAATGTAACGTCTAACGTTTAACGTATAACGTACAACGTATAACGTATAACGCATAACGTATAACGTACAACGTATAACGTATAACATATAACGTCTAACGTATAACGTATAACGTATAACGAATAACGTATAACGTATAACGTATAACGTATAACGTATAACGCATAACGTATAACGCATAACGTACAACGTATAACGTATGGCGTATAACGTATAACGTATAACGTATAACGTATAACGTATAACGTATAACGTATAACGTATAACGTACAACGTATCACGTATAACGTATATCCTATATCGCATAACGAATAACGTATAACGTATAACGTATAGCGTACAACGTATAACGTATAAAATGTAACGTCTAACGTTTAACGTATAACGTACAACGTATAACGTATAACGCATAACGTATAACGTACAACGTATAACGTATACCGTATTACGCATAACCTATAACGTCTAACGTATAACGTATAACGTATATCGTATAACGTATAACGTATAACGTATAACGTATAACGTATAACGTATAACGTATAACGTATAACGTATAACGTATAACGTATAACGTATAACGTATAACGTATAACGTATAACGTATAACGTATAACGTATAACGTCTAACGTATAACGTATAACGTATAACGTATAACATATAACGTATAACGTATAACGTATTACGTATAACCTGTAACGTCCAACGTATAACGTATAACGTATGACGTATTACATATTACATATAACGTATAACGTACAACGTATAACGTATAACATATAACGTCTAACGTTTAACGCATAACGTACAACGTATAACGTATAACGTATAACGTATAACGTATAACGTATAACGTACAACGTATAACGTATAACGTACAACGTATCACGTATAACGTATATCCTATAACGCATAACGTATATCCTATAACGCATAACGTATAGCGTATAACGCATAACGTATAACGTATAACGTGTAACGTATAACGTATGACGTATCACGTATAAGGTATGACCTATAACGCATAACGTACTATATAACCTATAACGTCTAACGTATAACGTATAACGTATAACGTATAACGTATAACGTATAACGTATAACGTATAACGTATAACGTATAACGTATAACGTATAACGTATAACGTATAACGTATAACGTATAACGTATAACGTATAACGTATAACGTACAACGTATAACGTATAACGTATAACGTATAACGTATAACGTATAACGTATAACGTATAACGTATAACGTACAACGTATAACGTACAACGTATAACGTACAACATATAACGTACAAAGTATAACGTATAACGTATAACGTATAACGTATTACGTATAACGTATAACGTATAACGTATAACGTATAACGTATAACGTATAACGTATAACGAATAACGTATAACGTATAACGTATAACGTATAACGTATAACGTATAACGTATAACGTATAACGTACAACGTATAACGTATGACCTATGACGCATAACGTATAACGTATAACGCATAACGTACATCGTATAACGTACAACGTATAACGTATAACGTATAACGTATAACGTATAACGTATAACGTATAACGTATAGCGTATAACGTATAACGTATAACGTATAACGTATAACGTATAACGCATAACGTATAACGCATAACGTATAACGTATAACGTATAACGTATAACGTATAACGAATAACGTATAACGTATAACGTATAACGTATAACGTATAACGTATAACGTATAACGTATAACGTATAGCGTACAACGTATAACGTATAAAATGTAACGTCTAACGTTTAACGTATAACGTATAACGTATAACGTATAACGTATAACGTATAACGCATAACGTATAACGCATAACGTATAACGTACAACGTATAACGTATAACGTATAACGTATAACGTATAACGTATAACGTATAACGTATAACGTATAACGTATAACGAATACCGTAAAACGTAAAACGTATTACATATTACGCATAACGTATAACGTATAACGTATAACGTATAACGTATAACGAATAACGTATAACGTATAACGTATAACGTACAACGTATAACGTACAACGTATAACGTACAACATATAACGTACAAAGTATAACGTATAACGTATAACGTATAACGTATTACGTATAACGTATAACGTATAACGTATAACGTATAACGTATAACGTATAACGTATAACGAATAACGTATAACGTATAACGTATAACGTATAACGTATAACGTATAACGTATAACGTATAACGTACAACGTATAACGTATGACCTATGACGCATAACGTATAACGTATAACGCATAACGTACATCGTATAACGTACAACGTATAACGTATAACGTATAACGTATAACGTATAACGTATAACGTATAACGTATAGCGTACAACGTATAACGTATAAAATGTAACGTCTAACGTTTAACGTATAACGTATAACGTATAACGTATAACGTATAACGTATAACGTATAACGTATAACGTACAACGTATAACGTATGACCTATGACGCATAACGTATAACGTATAACGCATAACGTACATCGTATAACGTACAACGTATAACGTATAACGTATAACGTATAACGTATAACGTATAACGTATAACGTATAGCGTATAACGTATAACGTATAACGTATAACGTATAACGTATAACGTATAACGTATAACGTATAACGTATAACGTATAACGTATAACGTATAACGTATAACGTATAACGTACAACGTATAACGCATAACGTATAACGTATAACGTATAACGTATAACGTATAACGCATAACGTATAACGTATAACGTATAACGTATAACGTATAACGTATAACGTATAACGTATAACGTATATCGTATAACGTATAACGCATAACGTATAACGCATAACGTATAACGTATAACGTATAACGTATAACGTATAACGTTTAACGTATAACGTATAACGTATAACGTATAACGTATAACGTATAACGTGTGACGAATAACGTATAACGTATAACGTATAACGTATAACGTATAACGTATAACGTGTAACCTATAACGTATAACGTACAACGTATAACGTATAACGTATAACGTATAACGTATAACGAATAACGTATAACGTATAACGTATAACGTATAACGTACAACGTATAACGTATGACCTATGACGCATAACGTATAACGTATAACGTATAACGTATAACGTATAACGTATAACGTATAACGTACAACGTATCACGTATAACGTATATCCTATAACGCATAACGTATAACGTATAACGTATAACGTATAACGTATACCGTATTACGCATAACCTATAACGTCTAACGTATAACGTATAACGTATATCGTATAACGTATAACGTATAACGTATAACGTATAACGTATAACGTATAACGTATAACGAATACCGTAAAACGTAAAACGTATTACATATTACGCATAACGAGTAACGTATAACGTATAACGTATAACGTATAACGTATAACGTATGACGAATAACGTATACCGTATAACGTATAACGTATAACGTATAACGTATGACGTATAACGTATGACGAATAACGTATACCGTATAACGTATAACGTATAACGTATAACGTATGACGTATAACGTATAACGTATAACGTATAACGTATAACGTATAACGTACAACGTATCACGTATAACGTATATCCTATAACGCATAACGTATAACGTATAACGTATAACGTATACCGTATTACGCATAACCCATAACGTCTAACGTATAACGTATAACGTATATCGTATAACGTATAACGTATAACGTATAACGTATAACGTATAACGTATAACGTATAACGTATAACGTATAACGAATACCGTAAAACGTAAAACGTATTACATATTACGCATAACGAGTAACGTATAACGTATAACGTATAACGTATAACGTATAACGTATGACGTATAACGTATGACGAATAACGTATACCGTATAACGTATAACGTATAACGTATAACGTATGACGTATAACGTATAACGTATAACGTATAACGTATAACGTATAACGTATAACGTTTAACGTATAATGTATAACGTATAACGTATAACGTATAAGGTATAACGTATAACGTATAACGTATAACGTATAACGTATAACGTATAACGTATAACGTATAACGTATAACGTATAACGTATAACGTATAACGTATAACGTATAACGTATAACGAATACCGTAAAACGTAAAACGTATTACATATTACGCATAACGAGTAACGTATAACGTATAACGTATAACGTATAACGTATAACGTATGACAAATAACGTATACCGTATAACGTTTAACGTATAACGTATAACGTATGACGTATAACGTATAACGTATAACGTATAACGTATAACGTATAACGTTTAACGTATATCGTATAACGTATAACGTATAACGTATAACGTATAACGTATAACGTATAACGAATAACGTATAACGTATAACGTATAACGTATAACGTATAACGTGTAACCTATAACGTATAACGTACAACGTATAACGTATAACGAATACCGTAAAACGTAAAACGTATTACATATTACGCATAACGAGTAACGTATAACGTATAACGTATAACGTATAAAGTATAACGTATGACGAATAACGCATACCGTATAACGTATAACGTATAACGTATAACGTATGACGTATAACGTATAACGTATAACGTATAACGTATAACGTATAACGTATAACGTATAACGTATAACGTATAACGTACAACGTATCACGTATAACGTATATCCTATAACGCATAACGTATAACGTATAACGTATAACGTATACCGTATTACGCATAACCTATAACGTCTAACGTATAACGTATAACGTATATCGTATAACGTATAACGTATAACGTATAACGTATAACGTATAACGTATAACGTATAACGTATTACATATTACATATAACGTATAACGTACAACGTATAACGTATAACCTATAACGTCTAACGTATAACGTATAACGTATAACGTATAACGTATAACGTATAACGTATAACGTATAACGTATAACGTATAACGTATAACGTATAACGTATAACGTATAACGTATAACGTATAACGTATAACGTATAACGTATAACGTATAACGTATAACGTATAACGTATAACGTATAACGCATAACGTATAACGTATAACGAATAACGTATAACGTATAACGTTTAACGTATAACGTATAACGTATTACGTTTAACCTGTAACGTCCAACGTATAACGTATAACGTATAACGTATTACATATTACATATAACGTATACCGTACAACGTATAACGTATAACATATAACGTCTAACGTTTAACGCATAACGTACAACGTATAACGTATAACGTATAACGTATAACGTATAACGTATAACGTATAACGTACAACGTATAACGTATAACGTATAACGTATAACGTATAACGTATAACGTATAACGTATAACGTATAACGTATAACGTATAACGTATAACGTATAACGTATAACGTATAACGTATAACGTATAACGTATAACGTATAACGTATAACGCATAACGTATAACGTATAACGCATTATGTATAACGTATAACGTATAACGTATAACGTATAACTTATAACGTATAACGTATAACGTATAACGTATAACGTATAACGTATAACGTATAACGTATAACGTATAACGTATAACGTATAACGTATCACGTATAACGTATAACGTATGACGTATCACGTATAAGGTATGACCTATAACGCATAACGTATAGCGTATAACGCATAATGTATAACGTATAACGTATAACGTATAACGTATAACGTATAACTTATAACGTATAACGTATAACGTATAACGTATAACGTATAACGTATAACGTATAACGTATAACGTATAACGTATAACGTATAACGTATAATATATAACGTATAACGTATAACGTATAACGTATAACGTATAACGTATAACTTATAACGTATAACGTATAACGTATAACGTGTAACGTGTAACGTATAACGTATAACGTTTTACGTATTACGTATAACCTATAACGTCTAACGTATAACGTATAACGTATAACGTATAACGTAAAACGTATAACGTATAACGTATAACGTATAACGTATAACGTATAACGTATAACGTATAACGTATAACGTATAACATATAACGTACAACGTATAACGTACAACCTATAACGTACAACGTATAACGTATAACTTATAACGTATAACGTATAACGTATAACGTGTAACGTGTAACGTATAACGTATAACGTATTACGTATTACGTATAACCTATAACGTCTAACGTATAACGTATAACGTATAACGTATAACGTATAACGTATAACGTATAACGTATAACGTATAACGTATGACGAATAACGTATACCGTATAACGTATAACGAATAACGTATAACGTATGACGTATAACGTATAACGTATAACGTATAACGTATAACGTATAACGTATAACGTATAACGTACAACGTATCACGTATAACGTATACCCTATAACGCATAACGTATAACGTATAACGTATAACGTATACCCTATAACGCATAACCCATAACGTCTAACGTATAACGTATAACGTATATCGTATAACGTATAACGTATAGCGTATAACGTATAACGTATAACGTATAACGTATAACGAATACCGTAAAACGTAAAACGTATTACATATTACGCATAACGAGTAACGTATAACGTATAACGTATAACGTATAACGTATAACGTATGACGTATAACGTATGACGAATAACGTATACCGTATAACGTATAACGTATAACGTATAACGTATGACGTATAACGTATAACGTATAACGTATAACGTATAACGTATAACGTTTAACGTATAATGTATAACGTATAACGTATAACGTATAACGTATAACGTATAACGTATAACGTATAACGTATAACGTATGACGTATAACGTATAACGTGTAACGTATAACGTATAGCGTATAACGTATAACGTATTACATATTACATATAACGTATAACGTACAACGTATAACGTATAACATATAACGTCTAACGTTTAACGTGTAACGTACAACGTATAACGTATAACGTATAACGTATAACGTATAACGTATCACGTATAACGTATAACGTATAACGTATTACGTTTAACCTGTAACGTCCAACGTATAACGTATAACGTATAACGTATAACGTATAACGTATAACGTATAACGTATAACGTATGACGTATAACGTATAACGTGTAACGTATAACGTATAGCGTATAACGTATAACGTATTACATATTACATATAACGTATACCGTACAACGTATAACGTATAACATATAACGTCTAACGTTTAACGCATAACGTACAACGTATAACGTATAACGTATAACGTATTACATATTACATATAACGTATAACGTACAACGTATAACGTATAACGTATAACGTATTACATATTACATATAACGTATAACGTACAACGTATAACGTATAACGTATAACCTATAACGTCTAACGTATAACGTATAACGTATAACGTATAACGTATAACGTATAACGTATAACGTATAACGTATAACGTATAACGTATAACGTATAACGTATAACGTATAACGTATAACGTATAACGTATAACGTATAACGTATTACGTTTAACCTGTAACGTCCAACGTATAACGTATAACGTATAACGTATTACATATTACATATAACGTATACCGTACAACGTATAACGTATAACATATAACGTCTAACGTTTAACGCATAACGTACAACGTATAACGTATAACGTATAACGTATAACGTATAACGTATAACGTACAACGTATAACGTATAACGTACAACGTATCACGTATAACGTATATCCTATAACGCATAACGTATATCCTATAACGCATAACGTATAGCGTATAACGCATAACGTATACCGTATAACGTATAACGTATAACGTATAACGAATACCGTAAAACGTAAAACGTATTACATATTACGCATAACGAGTAACGTATAACGTATAACGTATGACGTATAACGTATAACGTGTAACGTATAACGTATAGCGTATAACGTATAACGTATTACATATTACATATAACGTATAACGTACAACGTATAACGTATAACATATAACGTCTAACGTTTAACGTGTAACGTACAACGTATAACGTATAACGTATAACGTATAACGTATAACGTATCACGTATAACGTATAACGTATAACGTATTACGTTTAACCTGTAACGTCCAACGTATAACGTATAACGTATAACGTATTACATATTACATATAACGTATACCGTACAACGTATAACGTATAACATATAACGTCTAACGTTTAACGCATAACGTACAACGTATAACGTATAACGTATAACGTATTACATATTACATATAACGTATAACGTACAACGTATAACGTATAACGTATAACGTATTACATATTACATATAACGTATAACGTACAACGTATAACGTATAACGTATAACCTATAACGTCTAACGTATAACGTATAACGTATAACGTATAACGTATAACGTATAACGTATAACGTATAACGTATAACGTATTACGTTTAACCTGTAACGTCCAACGTATAACGTATAACGTATAACGTATTACATATTACATATAACGTATACCGTACAACGTATAACGTATAACATATAACGTCTAACGTTTAACGCATAACGTACAACGTATAACGTATAACGTATAACGTATTACATATTACATATAACGTATAACGTACAACGTATAACGTATAACGTATAACGTATAACGTATAACGTATAACGTATGACGTATAACGTATAACGTGTAACGTATAACGTATAGCGTATAACGTATAACGTATTACATATTACATATAACGTATAACGTACAACGTATAACGTATAACATATAACGTCTAACGTTTAACATGTAACGTACAACGTATAACGTATAACGTATAACGTATAACGTATAACGTATCACGTATAACGTATAACGTATAACGTATTACGTTTAACCTGTAACGTCCAACGTATAACGTATAACGTATAACGTATAACGTATAACGTATAACGTATAACGTATAACGTATGACGTATAACGTATAACGTGTAACGTATAACGTATAGCGTATAACGTATAACGTATTACATATTACATATAACGTATACCGTACAACGTATAACGTATAACATATAACGTCTAACGTTTAACGCATAACGTACAACGTATAACGTATAACGTATAACGTATTACATATTACATATAACGTATAACGTACAACGTATAACGTATAACGTATAACGTATTACATATTACATATAACGTATAACGTACAACGTATAACGTATAACGTATAACCTATAACGTCTAACGTATAACGTATAACGTATAACGTATAACGTATAACGTATAACGTATAACGTATAACGTATAACGTATAACGTATAACGTATAACGTATAACGTATAACGTATAACGTATAACGTATAACGTATAACGTATTACGTTTAACCTGTAACGTCCAACGTATAACGTATAACGTATAACGTATTACATATTACATATAACGTATACCGTACAACGTATAACGTATAACATATAACGTCTAACGTTTAACGCATAACGTACAACGTATAACGTATAACGTATAACGTATAACGTATAACGTATAACGTACAACGTATAACGTATAACGTACAACGTATCACGTATAACGTATATCCTATAACGCATAACGTATATCCTATAACGCATAACGTATAGCGTATAACGCATAACGTATACCGTATAACGTATAACGTATAACGTATAACGAATACCGTAAAACGTAAAACGTATTACATATTACGCATAACGAGTAACGTATAACGTATAACGTATGACGTATAACGTATAACGTGTAACGTATAACGTATAGCGTATAACGTATAACGTATTACATATTACATATAACGTATAACGTACAACGTATAACGTATAACATATAACGTCTAACGTTTAACGTGTAACGTACAACGTATAACGTATAACGTATAACGTATAACGTATAACGTATCACGTATAACGTATAACGTATAACGTATTACGTTTAACCTGTAACGTCCAACGTATAACGTATAACGTATAACGTATTACATATTACATATAACGTATACCGTACAACGTATAACGTATAACATATAACGTCTAACGTTTAACGCATAACGTACAACGTATAACGTATAACGTATAACGTATAACGTATTACGTTTAACCTGTAACGTCCAACGTATAACGTATAACGTATAACGTATTACATATTACATATAACGTATACCGTACAACGTGTAACGTATAACATATAACGTCTAACGTTTAACGCATAACGTACAACGTATAACGTATAACGTATAACGTATAACGTATAACGTACAACGTACAACGTATAACGTATAACGTACAACGTATCACGTATAACGTATATCCTATAACGCATAACGTATATCCTATAACGCATAACGTATAGCGTATAACGCATAACGTATACCGTATAACGTATAACGTCAAACGTATAACGTATAACGTATAACGCATAACGTATAACGCATAACGTATAAAGTATACCGTATAACGTATAACGTCAAACGTATAACGTATAACGTATAACGTATAACGTATAACGTATAACGCATAACGTATAACGTATAACGTATAACGCATAACGTATAACGTATAACGAATAACGTATAACGTATAACGTTTAACGTATAACGTATAACGCATAATGTATAACGTATAACGTATAACGTATAACGTATAACTTATAACGTATAACCTATAACGTATAACGTATAACGTATAACGTATAACGTATAACGTATAACGTATAACGTATCACGTATAACGTATAACGTATGACGTATCACGTATAAGGTATGACCTATAACGCATAACGTATAGCGTATAACGCATAATGTATAACGTATAACGTATAACGTATAACTTATAACGTATAACGTATAACGTATAACGTATAACGTATAACGTATAACGTATAACTTATAACGTATAACGTATAACGTATAACGTGTAACGTGTAACGTATAACGTATAACGTATTACGTATTACGTATAACCTATAACGTCTAACGTATAACGTATAACGTATAACGTATAACGTAAAACGTATAACGTATAACGTATAACGTATAACGTATAACGTATAACGTATAACGTATAACGTATAACGTATAACATATAACGTACAACGTATAACGTACAACGTATAACGTACAACGTATAACGTACAACGTATAACGTACAACGTATAACGTATAACGTATAACGTATAACGTATAACGAATAACGTATAACGTATAACGTATATCGTATAACGTATAACGTATAACGTATAACGTAAAACGTATAACGTATAACGTATAACGTATAACGTATAACGTAAACGTATAACGTATAACGTATAACGTATAACGTATAACGTATAACGTATAACGTATAACGTATAACTTATAACGTATAACGTATAACGTATAACGTGTAACGTGTAACGTATAACGTATAACGTATTACGTATTACGTATAACCTATAACGTCTAACGTATAACGTATAACGTATAACGTATAACGTATAACGTATAACGTATAACGTATAACGTATAACGTATAACGTATAACGTATAACGTATAACGTATAATGTATAACGTATAACGTATAACGTATAACGTATAACGTATAACGTATAACGTATAACGTATAACGTATAACGAATAACGTATAACGTATAACGTATAACGTATGACGTATCACGTATAAGGTATGACCTATGACGCATAACGTATAGCGTATAACGCATAACGTATAACGTATAACGTATAACGTATAACGTATAACGTATAACGTATAACGTATAACGTATAACGTATCACGTATAATGTATAACGTATGACGTATCACGTATAAGGTATGACCTATAACGCATAACGTATAGCGTATAACGCATAATGTATAACGTATAACGTATAACGTATAACTTATAACGTATAACGTATAACGTATAACGTATAACGTATAACGTATAACGTATAACTTATAACGTATAACGTATAACGTATAACGTGTAACGTGTAACGTATAACGTATAACGTATTACGTATTACGTATAACCTATAACGTCTAACGTATAACGTATAACGTATAACGTATAACGTAAAACGTATAACGTATAACGTATAACGTATAACGTATAACGTATAACGTATAACGTATAACGTATAACGTATAACATATAACGTACAACGTATAACGTACAACGTATAACGTACAACGTATAACGTACAACGTATAACGTACAACGTATAACGTATAACGTATAACGTATAACGTATAACGAATAACGTATAACGTATAACGTATAACGTATAACGTATAACGTATAACGTATAACGTAAAACGTATAACGTATAACGTATAACGTATAACGTATAACGTAAACGTATAACGTATAACGTATAACGTATAACGTATAACGTATAACGTATAACGTATAACGTATAACTTATAACGTATAACGTATAACGTATAACGTGTAACGTGTAACGTATAACGTATAACGTATTACGTATTACGTATAACCTATAACGTCTAACGTATAACGTATAACGTATAACGTATAACGTATAACGTATAACGTATAACGTATAACGTATAACGTATAACGTATAACGTATAACGTATAACGTATAACGTATAACGTATAACGTATAACGTATAACGTATAACGTATAACGTATAACGTATAACGTATAACGTATAACGTATAACGAATAACGTATAACGTATAACGTATAACGTATGACGTATCACGTATAAGGTATGACCTATGACGCATAACGTATAGCGTATAACGCATAACGTATAACGTATAACGTATAACGTATAACGTATAACGTATAACGTGTAACGTATAACGTATAACGTAAACGTATAACGTATAACGTATAACGTATAACGTATAACGTATAACGTATAACGTATAACGTATAACGTATAACGTATAACGTATAACGTATAACGTATAACGTATAACGTATAACGTATAACGTATAACGTATAACGTATAACGTATAACGTATAACGTATAACGTATAACGTATAACGTATAACGTATAACGTATAACGTATAACGTATAACGTATAACGTATAACGTATAACGTATAACGTATAACGTATAACGTATAACGTATAACGTATAACGTATAACGTATAACGTATTACATATTACATATAACGTATACCGTACAACGTATAACGTATAACATATAACGTCTAACGTTTAACGCATAACGTACAACGTATAACGTATAACGTATAACGTATAACGTATAACGTATAACGTACAACGTATAACGTATAACGTACAACGTATCACGTATAACGTATATCCTATAACGCATAACGTATATCCTATAACGCATAACGTATAGCGTATAACGCATAACGTATACCGTATAACGTATAACGTCAAACGTATAACGTATAACGTATAACGCATAACGTATAACGCATAACGTATAAAGTATACCGTATAACGTATAACGTATAACGTATAACGTATAACGTATAACGTATAACGTATAACGTATAACGTATAACGTATAACGTATAACGTATAACGTATAACGTATAACGTATAACGTATAACGTATAACGTATAACGTATAACGTATAACGTATAACGTATAACGTATAACGTATAACGTATAACGTATAACGTATAACGTATAACGTATAACGAATACCGTAAAACGTAAAACGTATTACATATTACGCATAACGAGTAACGTATAACGTATAACGTATGACGTATAACGTATAACGTGTAACGTATAACGTATAGCGTATAACGTATAACGTATTACATATTACATATAACGTATAACGTACAACGTATAACGTATAACATATAACGTCTAACGTTTAACGTGTAACGTACAACGTATAACGTATAACGTATAACGTATAACGTATAACGTATAACGTATAACGTATAACGTATAACATATAACGTATAACGTATAACGTATAACATATAACGTATAACGTATAACGTATATCGTATAACGTATAAAGTATAACGTATAACGTATAACGTGTAACGTGTAACGTATATCCTATAACGCATAACGTATAGCGTATAACGCATAACGTATAACGTATAACGTATAACGAATACCGTAAAACGTAAAACGTATTACATATTACGCATAACGAGTAACGTATAACGTATAACGTATGACGTATAACGTATAACGTGTAACGTATAACGTATAGCGTATAACGTATAACGTATTACATATTACATATAACGTATAACGTACAACGTATAACGTATAACATATAACGTCTAACGTTTAACGTGTAACGTACAACGTATAACGTATAACGTATAACGTATAACGTATAACGTATAACGTATAACGTATAACGTATAACATATAACGTATAACGTATAACGTATAACATATAACGTATAACGTATAACGTATATCGTATAACGTATAAAGTATAACGTATAACGTATAACGTGTAACGTGTAACGTATATCCTATAACGCATAACGTATAGCGTATAACGCATAACGTATAACGTATAACGTATAACGTATAACGTATAACGTATAACGTATAACGTATAACGTATAACGTATAACGTATAACGTATAACGAATACCGTAAAACGTAAAACGTATTACATATTACGCATAACGAGTAACGTATAACGTATAACGTATGACGTATAACGTATAACGTATAACGTATAACGTATAGCGTATAACGTATAACGTATTACATATTACATATAACGTATAACGTACAACGTATAACGTATAACATATAACGTCTAACGTTTAACGTGTAACGTACAACGTATAACGTATAACGTATAACGTATTACATATTACATATAACGTATACCGTACAACGTATAACGTATAACATATAACGTCTAACGTTTAACGCATAACGTACAACGTATAACGTATAACGTATAACGTATTACATATTACATATAACGTATAACGTACAACGTATAACGTATAACCTATAAGGTCTAACGTATAACGTATAACGTATAACGTATAACGTATAACGTATAACGTATAACGTATAACGTATAACGTATAACGTATAACGTATAACGTATAACGTATAACGTATAACGTATAACGTATAACATATAACGTATAACGTATAACGTATTACGTTTAACCTGTAACGTCCAACGTATAACGTATAACGTATAACGTATTACATATTACATATAACGTATACCGTACAACGTATAACGTATAACATATAACGTCTAACGTTTAACGCATAACGTACAACGTATAACGTATAACGTATAACGTATAACGTATAACGTACAACGTACAACGTATAACGTATAACGTACAACGTATCACGTATAACGTATATCCTATAACGCATAACGTATATCCTATAACGCATAACGTATAGCGTATAACGCATAACGTATACCGTATAACGTATAACGTCAAACGTATAACGTATAACGTATAACGCATAACGTATAACGCATAACCTATAAAGTATAACGTATAACGTATAACGTTTAACGTATAACGTATAACGCATAATGTATAACGTATAACGTATAACGTATAACGTATAACGTATAACGTATAACGTATAACGTATAACGTATAACGTATAACGTGTAACGTGTAACGTATAACGTATAACGTATTACGTATTACGTATAACCTATAACGTCTAACGTATAACGTATAACGTATAACGTATAACGTAAAACGTATAACGTATAACGTATAACGTATAACGTATAACGTATAACGTATAACGTATAACGTATAACGTATAACATATAACGTACAACGTATAACGTACAACGTATAACGTACAACGTATAACGTACAACGTATAACGTACAACGTATAACGTATAACGTATAACGTATAACGTATAACGTATAACGTATAACGTATAACGTATAACGTATCACGTATAACGTATAACGTATGACGTATCACGTATAAGGTATGACCTATAACGCATAACGTATAGCGTATAACGCATAATGTATAGCGTATAACGTATAACGTATAACTTATAACGTATAACGTATAACGTATTACATATTACATATAACGTATACCGTACAACGTATAACGTATAACGTATAACGTATGACGTATAACGTATAACGTATAACGTATAACGTATAACGTACAACGTATAACGTACAACGTATAACGTATAACGTATAACGTATAACGTATAACGTATAACGTATAACGTATAACGTATAACGTATAACGTATAACGTATAACGTATAACGTATAACGTATAACTTATAACGTATAACGTATAACGTATTACATATTACATATAACGTATACCGTACAACGTATAACGTATAACGTATAACGTATGACGTATAACGTATAACGTATAACGTATAACGTATAACGTACAACGTATAACGTACAACGTATAACGTATAACGTATAACGTATAACGTATAACGTATAACGTATAACGTATAACGTATAACGTATAACGTATAACGTATAACGTATAACGTATAACGTATAACGTATAACGTACAACGTATAACGTATGACCTATGACGCATAACGTATAACGTATAACGCATAACGTACAACGTATAACGTACAACGTATAACGTATAACGTATAACGTATAACGTATAACGTATAACGTATAACGTATAACGTATAACGTATAACGTATAACGTATAACGTATAACGTATAACGTATAACGTATAACGTATAACGTATAACGTATAACGTATAACGTATAACGTATAACGTATAACGTATAACGTATAACGTATAACGTATAACGTATACCGTATAACGTATAACGTATAACGTATAACGTATGACGTATAACGTATAACGTATAACGTATAACGTATAACGTATATCGTTTAACGTATAATGTATAACGTATAACGTATAACGTATAACGTATAACGTATAACGTATAACGTATAACGTATAACGTATAACGTATAACGTATAACGTATAACGTATAACGTATAACGTATAACGTATAACGTATAACGTATAACGTATAACGTATAACGTATAACGTATAACGAATACCGTAAAACGTAAAACGTATTACATATTACGCATAACGAGTAACGTATAACGTATAACGTATAACGTATAACGTATAACGTATGACGAATAACGTATACCGTATAACGTATAACGTATAACGTATAACGTATGACGTATAACGTATAACGTATAACGTATAACGTATAACGTATAACGTTTAACGTATATCGTATAACGTATAACGTATAACGTATAACGTATAACGTATAACGAATAACGTATAACGTATAACGTATAACGTATAACGTATAACGTGTAACCTATAACGTATAACGTACAACGTATAACGTATAACGAATACCGTAAAACGTAAAACGTATTACATATTACGCATAACGAGTAACGTATAACGTATAACGTATAACGTATAAAGTATAACGTATGACGAATAACGCATACCGTATAACGTATAACGTATAACGTATAACGTATGACGTATAACGTATAACGTATAACGTATAACGTATAACGTATAACGTATAACGTATAACGTATAACGTATAACGTACAACGTATCACGTATAACGTATATCCTATAACGCATAACGTATAACGTATAACGTATAACGTATACCGTATTACGCATAACCTATAACGTCTAACGTATAACGTATAACGTATATCGTATAACGTATAACGTATAACGTATAACGTATAACGTATAACGTATAACGTATAACGTATAACGTATAACGTCCAACGTATAACGTATAACGTATAACGTATTACATATTACATATAACGTATACCGTACAACGTATAACGTATAACATATAACGTCTAACGTTTAACGCATAACGTACAACGTATAACGTATAACGTATAACGTATTACATATTACATATAACGTATAACGTACAACGTATAACGTATAACCTATAACGTCTAACGTATAACGTATAACGTATAACGTATAACGTATAACGTATAACGTATAACGTATAACGTATAACGTATAACGTATAACGTATAACGTATAACGTATAACGTATAACGTATTACGTTTAACCTGTAACGTCCAACGTATAACGTATAACGTATAACGTATTACATATTACATATAACGTATACCGTACAACGTATAACGTATAACATATAACGTCTAACGTTTAACGCATAACGTACAACGTATAACGTATAACGTATAACGTATAACGTATAACGTATAACGTATAACGTATAACGTACAACGTATAACGTATAACGTATAACGTATAACGTATAACGTATAACGTATAACGTATAACGTATAACGTATAACGTATAACGTATAACGTATAACGTATAACGTATAACGTATAACGTATAACGTATAACGTATAACGTATAACGTATAACGTATAACGTATAACGCATAACGTATAACGTATAACGCATTATGTATAACGTATAACGTATAACGTATAACGTATAACTTATAACGTATAACGTATAACGTATAACGTATAACGTATAACGTATAACGTATAACGTATAACGTATAACGTATAACGTATCACGTATAACGTATAACGTATGACGTATCACGTATAAGGTATGACCTATAACGCATAACGTATAACGTATAACGTATAACGTATAACGCATAACGTATAACGTATAACGCATTATGTATAACGTATAACGTATAACGTATAACGTATAACTTATAACGTATAACGCATAACGTATAACGTATAACGCATTATGTATAACGTATAACGTATAACGTATAACGTATAACGTATAACGTATAACGTATAACGCATAACGTATAACGTACAACGTATAACGTACAACGTATATCGTATAACGTATAACGAATAACGTATAACGTATAACGTATAACGTATAACGTATAACGTATAACGTACAACGTATAACGTATGACCTATGACGCATAACGTATAACGTATAACGCATAACGTACAACGTATAACGTACAACGTATAACGTATAACGTATAACGTATAACGTATAACGTATAACGTATAACGTATAACGTATAACGTATAACGTATAACGTATAACGTATAACGTATAACGTATAACGTATAACGTATAACGTATAACGTATAACGTATACCGTATAACGTATAACGTATAACGTATAACGTATGACGTATAACGTATAACGTATAACGTATAACGTATAACGTATATCGTTTAACGTATAATGTATAACGTATAACGTATAACGTATAACGTATAACGTATAACGTATAACGTATAACGTATAACGTATGACGTATCACGTATAAGGTATGACCTATAACGCATAACGTATAGCGTATAACGTATAACGTCAAACGTATAACGTATAACGTATAACGTATAACGTATAACGCATAACGTATAACGTATAACGTATAACGCATAACGTATAACGTATAACGAATAACGTATAACGTATAACGTTTAACGTATAACGTATAACGCATAATGTATAACGTATAACGTATAACGTATAACGTATAACTTATAACGTATAACGTATAACGTATAACGTATAACGTATAACGTATAACGTATAACGTATAACGTATAACGTATAACGTATCACGTATAACGTATAACGTATGACGTATCACGTATAAGGTATGACCTATAACGCATAACGTATAGCGTATAACGCATAATGTATAACGTATAACGTATAACGTATAACTTATAACGTATAACGTATAACGTATAACGTATAACGTATAACGTATAACGTATAACGTATAACGTAAAACGTATAACGTAAAACGTATAACGTATAACGTATAACGTATAACGTATAACGTATAACGTAAAACGTATAACGTATAACGTATAACGTATAACGTATAACGTAAACGTATAACGTATAACGTATAACGTACAACGTATAACGTATAACGTATAACGTATAACGTATAACTCATAACGTATAACGTATAACGTATAACGTGTAACGTGTAACGTATAACGTATAACGTATTACGTATTACGTATAACCTATAACGTCTAACGTATAACGTATAACGTATAACGTATAACGTATAACGTATCACGTATAACGTATAACGTATAACGTATAACGTATAACGTATAACGTATAACGTATAACGTATAACGTATAACGTATAACGTATAACGTATAACGTATAACGTATAACGTATAACGTATAACGTATAACGTATAACGTATAACGTATAACGTATAACGTATAACGTATAACGTATAACGTATAACGTATAACGTATAACGTATAACGTATAACGTATAACGTATAACGTATAACATATAACGTCTAACGTTTAACGCATAACGTACAACGTATAACGTATAACGTATAACGTATAACGTATAACGTACAACGTACAACGTATAACGTATAACGTACAACGTATCACGTATAACGTATATCCTATAACGCATAACGTATATCCTATAACGCATAACGTATAGCGTATAACGTATAACGTATAACGTATAACGTATAACGTATAACGTATAACGTATAACGTATAACGTATAACGTATAACGTATACCGTACAACGTATAACGTATAACATATAACGTCTAACGTTTAACGCATAACGTACAACGTATAACGTATAACGTATAACGTATAACGTATAACGTACAACGTACAACGTATAACGTATAACGTACAACGTATCACGTATAACGTATATCCTATAACGCATAACGTATATCCTATAACGCATAACGTATAGCGTATAACGCATAACGTATACCGTATAACGTATAACGTCAAACGTATAACGTATAACGTATAACGCATAACGTATAACGCATAACGTATAAAGTATACCGTATAACGTATAACGTCAAACGTATAACGTATAACGTATAACGTATAACGTATAACGCATAACGTATAACGTATAACGTATAACGCATAACGTATAACGTATAACGAATAACGTATAACGTATAACGTTTAACGTATAACGTATAACGCATAATGTATAACGTATAACGTATAACGTATAACGTATAACTTATAACGTATAACGTATAACGTATAACGTATAACGTATAACGTATAACGTATAACGTATAACGTATAACGTATAACGTATCACGTATAACGTATAACGTATGACGTATCACGTATAAGGTATGACCTATAACGCATAACGTATAGCGTATAACGCATAATGTATAACGTATAACGTATAACGTATAACTTATAACGTATAACGTATAACGTATAACGTATAACGTATAACGTATAACGTATAACTTATAACGTATAACGTATAACGTATAACGTGTAACGTGTAACGTATAACGTATAACGTATTACGTATTACGTATAACCTATAACGTCTAACGTATAACGTATAACGTATAACGTATAACGTAAAACGTATAACGTATAACGTATAACGTATAACGTATAACGTATAACGTATAACGTATAACGTATAACGTATAACGTATAACGTATAACATATAACGTACAACGTATAACGCACAACGTATAACGTACAACGTATAACGTACAACGTATAACGTACAACGTATAACGTATAACGTATAACGTATAACGTATAACGAATAACGTATAACGTATAACGTATAACGTATAACGTATAACGTATAACGTATAACGTAAAACGTATAACGTATAACGTATAACGTATAACGTATAACGTAAACGTATAACGTATAACGTATAACGTATAACGTATAACGTATAACGTATAACGTATAACGTATAACTCATAACGTATAACGTATAACGTATAACGTGTAACGTGTAACGTATAACGTATAACGTATTACGTATTACGCATAACCTATAACGTCTAACGTATAACGTATAACGTATAACGTATAACGTATAACGTATCACGTATAACGTATAACGTATAACGTATAACGTATAACGTATAACGTATAACGTATAACGTATAACGTATAACGTATAACGTATAACGTATAACGTATAACGTATAACGTATAACGTATAACGTATAACGTATAACGTATAACGTATAACGAATAACGTATAACGTATAACGTATAACGTATGACGTATCACGTATAAGGTATGACCTATGACGCATAACGTATAGCGTATAACGCATAACGTATAACGTATAACGTATAACGTATAACGTATAACGTATAACTTATAACGTATAACGTATAACGTATAACGTATAACGTATAACGTATAACGTATAACTTATAACGTATAACGTATAACGTATAACGTGTAACGTGTAACGTATAACGTATAACGTATTACGTATTACGTATAACCTATAACGTCTAACGTATAACGTATAACGTATAACGTATAACGTAAAACGTATAACGTATAACGTATAACGTATAACGTATAACGTATAACGTATAACGTATAACGTATAACGTATAACGTATAACGTATAACATATAACGTACAACGTATAACGCACAACGTATAACGTACAACGTATAACGTACAACGTATAACGTACAACGTATAACGTACAACGTATAACGTATAACGTATAACGTATAACGTATAGCGTATAACATATAACGTACAACGTATAACGCACAACGTATAACGTACAACGTATAACGTACAACGTATAACGTACAACGTATAACGTATAACGTATAACGTATAACGTATAACGAATAACGTATAACGTATAACGTATAACGTATAACGTATAACGTATAACGTATAACGTAAAACGTATAACGTATAACGTATAACGTATAACGTATAACGTAAACGTATAACGTATAACGTATAACGTATAACGTATAACGTATAACGTATAACGTATAACGTATAACTCATAACGTATAACGTATAACGTATAACGTGTAACGTGTAACGTATAACGTATAACGTATTACGTATTACGCATAACCTATAACGTCTAACGTATAACGTATAACGTATAACGTATAACGTATAACGTATCACGTATAACGTATAACGTATAACGTATAACGTATAACGTATAACGTATAACGTATAACGTATAACGTATAACGTATAACGTATAACGTATAACGTATAACGTATAACGTATAACGTATAACGTATAACGTATAACGTATAACGTATAACGAATAACGTATAACGTATAACGTATAACGTATGACGTATCACGTATAAGGTATGACCTATGACGCATAACGTATAGCGTATAACGCATAACGTATAACGTATAACGTATAACGTATAACGTATAACGTATAACTTATAACGTATAACGTATAACGTATAACGTATAACGTATAACGTATAACGTATAACTTATAACGTATAACGTATAACGTATAACGTGTAACGTGTAACGTATAACGTATAACGTATTACGTATTACGTATAACCTATAACGTCTAACGTATAACGTATAACGTATAACGTATAACGTAAAACGTATAACGTATAACGTATAACGTATAACGTATAACGTATAACGTATAACGTATAACGTATAACGTATAACGTATAACGTATAACATATAACGTACAACGTATAACGCACAACGTATAACGTACAACGTATAACGTACAACGTATAACGTACAACGTATAACGTACAACGTATAACGTATAACGTATAACGTATAACGTATAGCGTATAACGCATAATGTATAACGTATAACGTATAACGTATAACTTATAACGTATAACGTATAACGTATAACGTATAACGTATAACGTATAACGTATAACTTATAACGTATAACGTATAACGTATAACGTGTAACGTGTAACGTATAACGTATAACGTATTACGTATTACGTATAACCTATAACGTCTAACGTATAACGTATAACGTATAACGTGTAACGTATAACGTATAACGTATAACGTATAACGTATAACGTATAACGTATAACGTATAACGTATAACGCATAACGTATAACGCATAACGTATAACGTATAACGTATAACGTATAACGTATAACGTATAACGTAAACGTATAACGTATATCGTATAACGTATAACGTATAACGTATAACGTATAACGAATAACGTATAACGTATAACGTATAACGTATGACGTATCACGTATAAGGTATGACCTATGACGCATAACGTATAGCGTATAACGCATAACGTATAACGTATAACGTATAACGTATAACGTATAACGTATAACGTATAACGTATAACGTATAACGTATAACGTATAACGTATAACGTATAACGCATAACGTATAACGCATAACGTATAACGTATAACGTGTAACGTATAACGTATAACGTATAACGTATAACATATAACGTATAACGTATAACGTATAACGTATAACGTATAACGTATAACGTATAACGTATAACGTATAACGTATAACGTATAACGTATAACGTAAACGTATAACGTATAACGTATAACGTATAACGTATAACGTATAACGTATAACGTATAACGTATAACGCATAACGTATAACGTACAACGAATAACGTACAACGTATAACGTATAACGTATAACGAATAACGTATAACGTATAACGAATAACGTATAACGTACAACGTATAACGTACAACGTATAACGTATAACGTATAACGAATAACGTATAACGTATAACGAATAACGTATAACGTACAACGTATAACGTATAACGTATAACGTATGACGTATCACGTATAAGGTATGACCTATAACGCATAACGTATAGCGTATAACGCATAATGTATAACGTATAACGTATAACGTATAACTTATAACGTATAACGTATAACGTATAACGTATAACGTATAACGTATAACGTATAACTTATAACGTATAACGTATAACGTATAACGTGTAACGTGTAACGTATAACGTATAACGTATTACGTATTACGTATAACCTATAACGTCTAACGTATAACGTTTAACGTATAACGTATAACGTAAAACGTATAACGTATAACGTATAACGTATAACGTATAACGTATAACGTATAACGTATAACGTATAACGTATAACGTATAACATATAACGTACAACGTATAACGCACAACGTATAACGTACAACGTATAACGTACAACGTATAACGTACAACGTATAACGTATAACGTATAACGAATAACGTATAACGTATAACGTATAACGTATAACGTATAACGTATAACGTATAACGTAAAACGTATAACGTATAACGTATAACGTATAACGTATAACGTAAACGTATAACGTATAACGTATAACGTATAACGTATAACGTATAACGTATAACGTATAACGTATAACTTATAACGTATAACGTATAACGTATAACGTGTAACGTGTAACGTATAACGTATAACGTATTACGTATTACGTATAACCTATAACGTCTAACGTATAACGTATAACGTATAACGTATAACGTATAACGTATCACGTATAACGTATAACGTATAACGTATAACGTATAACGTATAACGTATAACGTATAACGTATAACGTATAACGTATAACGTATAACGTATAACGTATAACGTATAACGTATAACGTATAACGTATAACGTATAACGTATAACGAATAACGTATAACGTATAACGTATAACGTATGACGTATCACGTATAAGGTATGACCTATGACGCATAACGTATAGCGTATAACGCATAACGTATAACGTATAACGTATAACGTATAACGTATAACGTATAACGTGTAACGTATAACGTATAACGTAAACGTATAACGTATAACGTATAACGTATAACGTATAACGTATAACGTATAACGTATAACGTATAACGTATAACGTATAACGTATAACGTATAACGTATAACGTATAACGTATAACGCATAACGTATAACGTATAACGTATAACGTATAACGTATAACGTATAACGTATAACGTATAACGTATAACGTATAACGTATAACGTATAACGTATAACGTATAACGTATAACGTATAACGTATAACGTATAACGTATAACGTATAACGTATAACGTATAACGTATAACGTATAACGTATAACGTATAACGTATAACGTATAACCTATAACGTATAACGTATAACGTATAACGTATAACGTATAACGTATAAACGCATAACGTATAAGGTATAACGAATAACGTATAACGTATAACGTATAACGTATAACGTATAACGTATAACGTATAACGTATAACGTATAACGTATAACGTATAACGCATAACGTATAACGCATAAACGTATAACGTATAACGTATAACGTATAACGTATAACGTATAACGTAAACGTATAACGTATATCGTCTAACGTATAACGTATAACGAATAACGTATAACGAATAACGTATAACGTATAACGTATAACGTATGACGTATCACGTATAAGGTATGACCTATGACGCATAACGTATAGCGTATAACGCATAACGTATAACGTATAACGTATAACGTATAACGTATAACGTATAACGTATAACGTATAACGTATAACGTATAACGTATAACGCATAACGTATAACGCATAACGTATAACGTATAACGTGTAACGTATAACGTATAACGTATAACGCATAACGTATAACGTATAACGTATAACGTATAACGTATAACGTATAACGTATAACGTATAACGTATAACGTATAACGTATAACGTATAACGTATAACGTATAACGTATAACGTATAACGTATAACGTATAACGTATAACGTATAACGTATAACGTATAACGTATAACGTATAACGTATAACGTATAACGTATAACCTATAACGTATAACGTATAACGTATAACGTATAACGTATAACGTATAACGCATAACGTATAAGGTATAACGAATAACGTATAACGTATAACGTATAACGTATAACGTATAACGTATAACGTATAACGTATAACGTATAACGTATAACGTATAACGCATAACGTATAACGCATAACGTATAACGTATAACGTATAACGTATAACGTATAACGTATAACGTAAACGTATAACGTATATCGTATAACGTATAACGTATAACGTATAACGTATAACGAATAACGTATAACGTATAACGTATAACGTATGACGTATCACGTATAAGGTATGACCTATGACGCATAACGTATAGCGTATAACGCATAACGTATAACGTATAACGTATAACGTATAACGTATAACGTATAACGTATAACGTATAACGTATAACGTATAACGTATAACGTATAACGTATAACGTATAACGCATAACGTATAACGCATAACGTATAACGTATAACGTGTAACGTATAACGTATAACGTATAACGTATAACATATAACGTATAACGTATAACGTATAACGTATAACGTATAACGTATAACGTATAACGTATAACGTATAACGTATAACGTATAACGTATAACGTGAACGTATAACGTATAACGTATAACGTATAACGTATAACGTATAACGTATAACGTATAACGTATAACGTATAACGTATAACGTATAACGTATATCGTATAACGTATAACGTTTAACGCATAACGTACAACGTATAACGTACAACGTATAACGAATAACGTATAACGTATAACGTATAACGTATAACGTATAAGGTATAACGTATAACGTATAACGTATAACGTATAACGTATAACGCATAACGTATAACGCATAACGTATAACGTATAACGTGTAACGTATAACGTATGACGTATCACGTATAAGGTATGACCTACAACGCATAACGTGTAACGTATAACGTATAACGTATAACGTATAAAGTATAACGTATAACGTATAACGTATAACGTATAACGTATAACGTATAACGTATAACGTATAACGCATAACGTATAACGTACAACGAATAACGTACAACGTATAACGTATAACGTATAACGAATAACGTATAACGTATAACGAATAACGTATAACGTACAACGTATAACGTACAACGTATAACGTATAACGTATAACGAATAACGTATAACGTATAACGAATAACGTATAACGTACAACGTATAACGTATAACGTATAACGTATAACGCATAACGTATAACGCATAACGTACAACGTATAACGTATAGCGTATAACGTATAACGCCTAACGTATAACGTATAACGTATAACGTATAACGTATAACGTATAACGTATAACGTATAACGTATTACGTTTAACCTGTAACGTCCAACGTATAACGTATAACGTATAACGTATTACATATTACATATAACGTATAACGTACAACGTATAACGTATAACATATAACGTCTAACGTTTAACGCATAACGTACAACGTATAACGTATAACGTATAAACGTATAACGTATAACGTATAACGTACAACGTATAACGTATAACGTACAACGTATCACGTATAACGTATATCCTATAACCCATAACGTATATCCTATAACGCATAACGTATAGCGTATAACGCATAACGTATACCGTATAACGTGTAACGTATAACGTATAACGTATAACGTATAACGTATAACGTATAACGTATAACGTATAACGTATAACGTATAACGTATAACGTATAACGTATAATGTATAACGTATAACGTATAACGTATAACGTATAACGTACAACGTATAACGTATAACGTATAACGTATAACGTATAACGCATAACGTATAACGCATAACGTATAACGTATAACGTATAACGTATAACGTATAACGTTTAACGTATAACGTATAACGTATAACGTATAACGTATAACGTATAACGTGTAACGAATAACGTATAACGTATAACGTATAACGTATAACGTATAACGTATAACGTATAACGTACAACGTATAACGTATGACCTATGACGCATAACGTATAACGTATAACGCATAACGTAAAACGTATAACGTACAACGTATAACGTATAACGTATAACGTATAACGTATAACGTATAACGTATAACGTATAACGTATAACGTATAACGTATAACGTATAACGTATAACGTATAACGTATAACGTATAACGTATAACGCATAACGTATAACGCATAACGTATAACGTATAACGTATAACGTATAACGTATAACGAATAACGTATAACGTATAACGTATAACGTATAACGTATAACGTATAACGTATAACGTATAACGTACAACGTATAACGTATGACATATGACGCATAACATATAACGTATAACGTATAACGTATAACGTATAACGTATAACGTATAACGTATAACGCATAACGTATAACGTATAACGTATAACGTATAACGTATAACGTATAACGTATAACGTATAACGTATAACGCATAACGTATAACGTATAACGTATAACGTATAACGTATAACGCATAATGTATAACGCATAACGTATAACGTATAACGTATAACGTATAACGTATAACGAATAACGTATGACATATGACGCATAACGTATAACGTATAACGTATAACGTATAACGTATAACGTATAACGTATAACGTAAACGCATAACGTATAACGTATAACGTATAACGTATAACGTATAACGTATAACGTATAACGTATAACGTATAACGTATAACGAATAACGTATAACGTATAACGTATAACGTATAACGTATAACGTATAACGAATAACGTATAACGTATAACGTATAACGTATAACGTATAACGTATAACGTGTAACCTATAACGTATAACGTATAACGTATAACGTATAACGTATAACGTACAACGTATCACGTATAACGTATATCCTATAACGCATAACGTATAACGTATAACGTGTAACGTATAGCGTACAACGTATAACGTATAACGTATAACGTATAACGTATAACGCATAACGTATAACGTATACCGTATAACGTATAACGTCAAACGTATAACGTATAACGTATAACGTATAACGTATAACGTATAACGCATAACGTATAACGTACAACGTATAACGTACAACGTATAACGTATAACGTATAACGAATAACGTATAACGTATAACGTATAACGTATAACGTATAACGTACAACGTATAACGTATGACCTATGACGCATAACGTATAACGTATAACGCATAACGTACAACGTATAACGTACAACGAATAACGTATAACGTATAACGTATAACGTATAACGTATAACGTATAACGTATAACGTATAACGTATAACGTATAACGTATAACGTATAACGTATAACGTATAACGTATAACGTATAACGTATAACGTATAACGTATAACGTATAACGTATAACGTATAACGTATAACGTATAACGTATAACGTATATCGTATAACGTATAAAGTATAACGTATAACGTATAACGTGTAACGTGTAACGTATATCCTATAACGCATAACGTATAGCGTATAACGTATAACGTATAACGTATAACGTATAACGTATAACGTGTAACCTATAACGTATAACGTATAACGTATAACGTATAACGTATAACGTACAACGTATCACGTATAACGTATATCCTATAACGCATAACGTATAACGTATAACGTGTAACGTATAGCGTACAAGGTATAACGTATAACGTATAACGTATAACGTATAACGCATAACGTATAACGTATACCGTATAACGTATAACGTCAAACGTATAACGTATAACGTATAACGTATAACGTATAACGTATAACGCATAACGTATAACGTACAACGTATAACGTACAACGTATAACGTATAACGTATAACGAATAACGTATAACGTATAACGTATAACGTATAACGTATAACGTACAACGTATAACGTATGACCTATGACGCATAACGTATAACGTATAACGCATAACGTACAACGTATAACGTACAACGAATAACGTATAACGTATAACGTATAACGTATAACGTATAACGTATAACGTATAACGTATAACGTATAACGTATAACGTATAACGTATAACGTATAACGTATAACGTATAACGTATAACGTATAACGTATAACGTATAACGTATAACGTATAACGTATAACGTATAACGTATAACGTATAACGTATAACGTATAACGTATATCGTATAACGTATAAAGTATAACGTATAACGTATAACGTGTAACGTGTAACGTATATCCTATAACGCATAACGTATAGCGTATAACGCATAACGTATAACGTATAACGTATAACGTATAACGTATAACGTATAACGTATAACGTATAACGTATAACGTATAACGTATAACGTATAACGTATAACGTATAACCTATAACGTATAACGTATAACGTATAACGTATAACGTATAACGTATAACGCATAACGTATAAGGTATAACGAATAACGTATAACGTATAACGTATAACGTATAACGTATAACGTATAACGTATAACGTATAACGTATTACGTATAACGTATAACGCATAACGTATAACGCATAACGTATAACGTATAACGTATAACGTATAACGTATAACGTATAACGTAAACGTATAACGTATATCGTATAACGTATAACGTATAACGTATAACGTATAACGAATAACGTATAACGTATAACGTATAACGTATGACGTATCACGTATAAGGTATGACCTATGACGCATAACGTATAGCGTATAACGCATAACGTATAACGTATAACGTATAACGTATAACGTATAACGTATAACGTATAACGTATAACGTATAACGTATAACGTATAACGTATAACGTATAACGCATAACGTATAACGCATAACGTATAACGTATAACGTGTAACGTATAACGTATAACGTATAACGTATAACGTATAACGTATAACGTATAACGTATAACGTATAACGTATAACGTATAACGTATAACGTATAACGTATAACGTATAACGTATAACGTATAACGTAAACGTATAACGTATAACGTATAACGTATAACGTATAACGTATAACGTATAACGTATAACGTATAACGTATAACGTATAACGTATAACGTATATCGTATAACGTATAACGTTTAACGCATAACGTACAACGTATAACGTATAACGTATAACGAATAACGTATAACGTATAACGTATAACGTATAACGTATAAGGTATAACGTATAACGTATAACGTATAACGTATAACGTATAACGCATAACGTATAACGCATAACGTATAACGTATAACGTGTAACGTATAACGTATGACGTATCACGTATAACGTATAACGTGTAACGTATAACGTATGACGTATCACGTATAAGGTATGACCTACAACGCATAACGTGTAACGTATAACGTATAACGTATAACGTATAAAGTATAACGTATAACGTATAACGTATAACGTATAACGTATAACGTATAACGTATAACGTATAACGCATAACGTATAACGTACAACGTATAACGTACAACGTATAACGTATAACGTATAACGAATAACGTATAACGTATAACGAATAACGTATAACGTACAACGTATAACGTATAACGTATAACGTATAACGCATAACGTATAACGCATAACGTACAACGTATAACGTATAGCGTATAACGTATAACGCCTAACGTATAACGTATAACGTATAACGTATAACGTATAACGTATAACGTATAACGTATAACGTATTACGTTTAACCTGTAACGTCCAACGTATAACGTATAACGTATAACGTATTACATATTACATATAACGTATAACGTACAACGTATAACGTATAACATATAACGTCTAACGTTTAACGCATAACGTACAACGTATAACGTATAACGTATAACGTATAACGTATAACGTATAACGTACAACGTATAACGTATAACGTACAACGTATCACGTATAACGTATATCCTATAACCCATAACGTATATCCTATAACGCATAACGTATAGCGTATAACGCATAACGTATACCGTATAACGTGTAACGTATAACGTATAACGTATAACGTATAACGTATAACGTATAACGTATAACGTATAACGTATAACGTATAACGTATAACGTATAACGTATAACGTATAACGTATAACGTATAACGTATAACGTATAACGTATAACGTACAACGTATAACGTATAACGTATAACGTATAACGTATAACGCATAACGTATAACGCATAACGTATAACGTATAACGTATAACGTATAACGTATAACGTTTAACGTATAACGTATAACGTATAACGTATAACGTATAACGTATAACGTGTAACGAATAACGTATAACGTATAACGTATAACGTATAACGTATAACGTATAACGTATAACGTACAACGTATAACGTATGACCTATGACGCATAACGTATAACGTATAACGCATAACGTAAAACGTATAACGTACAACGTATAACGTATAACGTATAACGTATAACGTATAACGTATAACGTATAACGTATAACGTATAACGTATAACGTATAACGTATAACGTATAACGTATAACGTATAACGTATAACGCATAACGTATAACGCATAACGTATAACGTATAACGTATAACGTATAACGTATAACGAATAACGTATAACGTATAACGTATAACGTATAACGTATAACGTATAACGTATAACGTACAACGTATAACGTATGACATATGACGCATAACGTATAACGTATAACGTATAACGTATAACGTATAACGTATAACGTATAACGTATAACGCATAACGTATAACGTATAACGTATAACGTATAACGTATAACGTATAACGTATAACGTATAACGTATAACGCATAACGTATAACGCATAACGTATAACGTATAACGTATAACGTATAACGTATAACGTTTAACGTATAACGTATAACGCATAACGTATAACGTATAACGTATAACGTATAACGAATAACGTATAACGTATAACGTATAACGTATAACGTATAACGTATAACGTGTAACCTATAACGTATAACGTATAACGTATAACGTATAACGTATAACGTACAACGTATCACGTATAACGTATAACGTATAACGCATAACGTATGACGCATAACGTATAACGTATAACGCATAACGTACAACGTATAACGTACAACGTATAATGTATAACGTATAACGTATAACGTATAACGTATAACGTATAACGTATAACGTATAACGTATAACGTATAACGTATAACGTATAACGTATAACGTATAACGTATAACGTATAACGCATAACGTATAACGCATAACGTATAACGTATAACGTATAACGTATAACGTATAACGAATAACGTATAACGTATAACGTATAACGTATAACGTATAACGTATAACGTATAACGTAAGACGTATAACGTATGACATATGACGCATAACGTATAACGTATAACGTATAACGTATAACGTATAACGTATAACGTATAACGTAAACGCATAACGTATAACGTATAACGTATAACGTATAACGTATAACGTATAACGTATAACGTATAACGTATAACGTATAACGCATAACGTATAACGCATAACGTATAACGTATAACGTATAACGTATAACGTATAACGTTTAACGTATAACGTATAACGTATAACGTATAACGTATAACGTATAACGTATAACGAATAACGTATAACGTATAACGTATAACGTATAACGTATAACGTATAACGTGTAACCTATAACGTATAACGTATAACGTATAACGTATAACGTATAACGTACAACGTATCACGTATAACGTATATCCTATAACGCATAACGTATAACGTATAACGTGTAACGTATAGCGTACAACGTATAACGTATAACGTATAACGTATAACGTATAACGCATAACGTATAACGTATACCGTATAACGTATAACGTCAAACGTATAACGTATAACGTATAACGTATAACGTATAACGTATAACGCATAACGTATAACGTACAACGTATAACGTACAACGTATAACGTATAACGTATAACGAATAACGTATAACGTATAACGTATAACGTATAACGTATAACGTACAACGTATAACGTATGACCTATGACGCATAACGTATAACGTATAACGCATAACGTACAACGTATAACGTACAACGAATAACGTATAACGTATAACGTATAACGTATAACGTATAACGTATAACGTATAACGTATAACGTATAACGTATAACGTATAACGTATAACGTATAACGTATAACGTATAACGTATAACGTATAACGTATAACGTATAACGTATAACGTATAACGTATAACGTATAACGTATAACGTATAACGTATAACGTATATCGTATAACGTATAAAGTATAACGTATAACGTATAACGTGTAACGTGTAACGTATATCCTATAACGCATAACGTATAGCGTATAACGCATAACGTATAACGTATAACGTATAACGTATAACGTATAACGTATAACGTATAACGTATAACGTATAACGTATAACGTATAACGTATAACGTATAACGTATAACGTATAACGTATAACGTATAACGTATAACGTATAACGTATAACGTATAACGTATAACGTATAACGTATAACGTATAACGTATAACGTATAACGTATAACGTATAACGTATAACGTATAACATACAACGTATAACGTATAACGTATATCGTATAACGTATAAAGTATAACGTATAACGTATAACGTGTAACGTGTAACGTATATCCTATAACGCATAACGTATAGCGTATAACGCATAACGTATAACGTATAACGTATAACGTATAACGTATAACGTATAACGTATAACGTATATCGTATAACGTATTACGTTTAACCTGTAACGTCCAACGTATAACGTATAACGTATAACGTATTACATATTACATATAACGTATAACGTACAACGTATAACGTATAACATATAACGTCTAACGTTTAACGCATAACGTACAACGTATAACGTATAACGTATAACGTATAACGTATAACGTATAACGTACAACGTATAACGTATAACGTACAACGTATCACGTATAACGTATATCCTATAACCCATAACGTATATCCTATAACGCATAACGTATAGCGTATAACGCATAACGTATACCGTATAACGTATAACGTCAAGCGTATAACGTATAACGTATAACGTATAACGTATAACGCATAACGTATAACGTATACCGTATAACGTATAACGTCAAACGTATAACGTATAACGTATAACGTATAACGTATAACGCATAACGTATAACGTACAACGTATAACGTATAACGTATAACGTATAACGTATAACGTATAACGAATAACGTATAACGTATAACGTATAACGTATAACGTACAACGTATAACGTATAACGTATAATGTATAACGTATAACGCATGACGTATAACGCATAACGTACAACGTATAACGTATAGCGTATAACGTATAACGTATAACGTATAACGTATAACGCATAACGTATAACGCATAACGTATAACGTATAACGTGTAACGTATAACGTATGACGTATCACGTATAAGGTATGACCTATAACGCATAACGTACTATATAACCTATAACGTCTAACGTATAACGTATAACGTATAACGTATAACGTATAACGTCTAACGTATAACGTATAACGTATAACGTATAACGTATAACAAATAACGTATAACGTATAACGTATAACGTATAACGTATAACGTATAACGTATAACGTATAACGTATAACGTATAACGTATAACGTATAACGTATAACGTATAACGCATAACGTATAACGTACAACGTATAACGTACAACGTATAACGTATAACGTATAACGAATAACGTATAACGTATAACGTATAACGTATAACGTATAACGTACAACGTATAACGTATGACCTATGACGCATAACGTATAACGTATAACGCATAACGTACAACGTATAACGTACAACGAATAACGTATAACGTATAACGTATAACGTATAACGTATAACGTATAACGTATAACGTATAACGTATAACGTATAACGTATAACGTATAACGTATAACGTATAACGTATAACGTATAACGTATAACGTATAACGTATAACGTATAACGTATAACGTATAACGTATAACGTATAACGTATAACGTATATCGTATAACGTATAAAGTATAACGTATAACGTATAACGTATAACGTATAACGTATAACGTGTAACGAATAACGTATAACGTATAACGTATAACGTATAACGTATAACGTATAACGTATAACGTACAACGTATAACGTATGACCTATGACGCATAACGTATAACGTATAACGCATAACGTAAAACGTATAACGTACAACGTATAACGTATAACGTATAACGTATAACGTATAACGTATAACGTATAACGTATAACGTATAACGTATAACGTATAACGTATAACGTATAACGTATAACGTATAACGTATAACGCATAACGTATAACGCATAACGTATAACGTATAACGTATAACGTATAACGTATAACGAATAACGTATAACGTATAACGTATAACGTATAACGTATAACGTATAACGTATAACGTACAACGTATAACGTATGACATATGACGCATAACATATAACGTATAACGTATAACGTATAACGTATAACGTATAACGTATAACGTATAACGCATAACGTATAACGTATAACGTATAACGTATAACGTATAACGTATAACGTATAACGTATAACGTATAACGCATAACGTATAACGCATAACGTATAACGTATAACGTATAACGTATAACGTATAACGTTTAACGTATAACGTATAACGCATAACGTATAACGTATAACGTATAACGTATAACGAATAACGTATAACGTATAACGTATAACGTATAACGTATAACGTATAACGTGTAACCTATAACGTATAACGTATAACGTATAACGTATAACGTATAACGTACAACGTATCACGTATAACGTATAACGTATAACGCATAACGTATGACGCATAACGTATAACGTATAACGCATAACGTACAACGTATAACGTACAACGTATAATGTATAACGTATAACGTATAACGTATAACGTATAACGTATAACGTATAACGTATAACGTATAACGTATAACGTATAACGTATAACGTATAACGTATAACGTATAACGTATAACGCATAACGTATAACGCATAACGTATAACGTATAACGTATAACGTATAACGTATAACGAATAACGTATAACGTATAACGTATAACGTATAACGTATAACGTATAACGTATAACGTAAGACGTATAACGTATGACATATGACGCATAACGTATAACGTATAACGTATAACGTATAACGTATAACGTATAACGTATAACGTAAACGCATAACGTATAACGTATAACGTATAACGTATAACGTATAACGTATAACGTATAACGTATAACGTATAACGTATAACGTATAACGCATAACGTATAACGCATAACGTATAACGTATAACGTATAACGTATAACGTATAACGTTTAACGTATAACGTATAACGTATAACGTATAACGTATAACGTATAACGTATAACGAATAACGTATAACGTATAACGTATAACGTATAACGTATAACGTATAACGTGTAACCTATAACGTATAACGTATAACGTATAACGTATAACGTATAACGTACAACGTATCACGTATAACGTATATCCTATAACGCATAACGTATAACGTATAACGTGTAACGTATAGCGTACAACGTATAACGTATAACGTATAACGTATAACGTATAACGCATAACGTATAACGTATACCGTATAACGTATAACGTCAAACGTATAACGTATAACGTATAACGTATAACGTATAACGTATAACGCATAACGTATAACGTACAACGTATAACGTACAACGTATAACGTATAACGTATAACGAATAACGTATAACGTATAACGTATAACGTATAACGTATAACGTACAACGTATAACGTATGACCTATGACGCATAACGTATAACGTATAACGCATAACGTACAACGTATAACGTACAACGAATAACGTATAACGTATAACGTATAACGTATAACGTATAACGTATAACGTATAACGTATAACGTATAACGTATAACGTATAACGTATAACGTATAACGTATAACGTATAACGTATAACGTATAACGTATAACGTATAACGTATAACGTATAACGTATAACGTATAACGTATAACGTATAACGTATATCGTATAACGTATAAAGTATAACGTATAACGTATAACGTGTAACGTGTAACGTATATCCTATAACGCATAACGTATAGCGTATAACGCATAACGTATAACGTATAACGTATAACGTATAACGTATAACGTATAACGTATAACGTATAACGTATAACGTATAACGTATAACGTATAACGTATAACGTATAACGTATAACGTATAACGTATAACGTATAACGTATAACGTATAACGTATAACGTATAACGTATAACGTATAACGTATAACGTATAACGTATAACGTATAACGTATAACGTATAACGTATAACGTATAACATACAACGTATAACGTATAACGTATATCGTATAACGTATAAAGTATAACGTATAACGTATAACGTGTAACGTGTAACGTATATCCTATAACGCATAACGTATAGCGTATAACGCATAACGTATAACGTATAACGTATAACGTATAACGTATAACGTATAACGTATAACGTATATCGTATAACGTATTACGTTTAACCTGTAACGTCCAACGTATAACGTATAACGTATAACGTATTACATATTACATATAACGTATAACGTACAACGTATAACGTATAACATATAACGTCTAACGTTTAACGCATAACGTACAACGTATAACGTATAACGTATAACGTATAACGTATAGCGTATAACGTACAACGTATAACGTATAACGTACAACGTATCACGTATAACGTATATCCTATAACCCATAACGTATATCCTATAACGCATAACGTATAGCGTATAACGCATAACGTATACCGTATAACGTATAACGTCAAGCGTATAACGTATAACGTATAACGTATAACGTATAACGCATAACGTATAACGTATACCGTATAACGTATAACGTCAAACGTATAACGTATAACGTATAACGTATAACGTATAACGCATAACGTATAACGTACAACGTATAACGTATAACGTATAACGTATAACGTATAACGTATAACGAATAACGTATAACGTATAACGTATAACGTATAACGTACAACGTATAACGTATAACGTATAATGTATAACGTATAACGCATGACATATAACGCATAACGTACAACGTATAACGTATAGCGTATAACGTATAACGTATAACGTATAACGTATAACGCATAACGTATAACGCATAACGTATAACGTATAACGTGTAACGTATAACGTATGACGTATCACGTATAAGGTATGACCTATAACGCATAACGTACTATATAACCTATAACGTCTAACGTATAACGTATAACGTATAACGTATAACGTATAACGTCTAACGTATAACGTATAACGTATAACGTATAACGTATAACGTATAACGTATAACGTATAACGTATAACGTATAACGTATAACGTATAACGTATAACGTATAACGTATAACGTATAACGTATAACGTATAACGTATAACGTATAACGTATAACGTATAACGTATAACGTATAACGTATAACGTATAACGTACAACGTATAACGTATAACGTATAACGTATAACGTATAACGTATAACGTATAACGTATAACGTATAACGTATAACGTACAACGTATAACGTACAACGTATAACGTACAACGTATAACGTACAAAGTATAACGTATAACGTATAACGTATAACGTATAACGTATAACGTATAACGTTTAACGTATAACGTATAACGTATAACGTATAACGTATAACGTATAACGTACAACGTATCACGTATAACGTATATCCTATAACGCATAACGTATAACGTACAACGTATAACGTATAGCGTACAACGTATAACGTATAAAATGTAACGTCTAACGTATAAAATGTAACGTCTAACGTTTAACGTATAACGCATAACGTATAACGTATAACGAATAACGTATAACGTATAACGTATAACGTATAACGTACAACGTATAACGTATAACGTATAACGTATAACGTATAACGCATAACGTATAACGCATGACGTATAACGTATAACGTATAACGTATAACGTATAACGTTTAACGTATAACGTATAACGTATAACGTATAACGTATAACGTATAACGTATAACGTGTAACGAATAACGTATAACGTATAACGTATAACGTATAACGTATAACGTATAACGTATAACGTATAACGTACAACGTATAACGTATGACCTATGACGCATAACGTATAACGTATAACGCATAACGTACAACGTATAACGTACAACGTATAACGTATAACGTATAACGTATAACGTATAACGTATAACGTATAACGTATAACGTATAACGCATAACGTATAACGCATAACGTATAACGTATAACGTATAACGTATAACGTATAACGTATAACGAATAACGTATAACGTATAACGTATAACGTATAACGTATAACGTATAACGTATAACGTACAACGTATAACGTATGACATATGACGCATAACGTATAACGTATAACGTATAACGTATAACGTATAACGTATAACGTATAACGTATAACGCATAACGTATAACGTATAACGTATAACGTATAACGTATAACGTATAACGTATAACGTATAACGTATAACGTATAACGTATAACGTATAACGTATAACGTATAACGTACAACGTATAACGTATGACCTATGACGCATAACGTATAACGTATAACGCATAACGTACAACGTATAACGTACAACGTATAACGTATAACGTATAACGTATAACGTATAGCGTATAACGTATAACGTATAACGTATAACGTATAACGTATAACGTATAACGTATAACGTATAACGTATAACGCATAACGTATAACGCATAACGTATAACGTATAACGTATAACGTATAACGTATAACGAATAACGTATAACGTATAACGTATAACGTATAACGTATAACGTATAACGTATAACGTACAACGTATAACGTATGACATATGACGCATAACATATAACGTATAACGTATAACGTATAACGTATAACGTATAACGTATAACGTATAACGTATAACGCATAACGTATAACGTATAACGTATAACGTATAACGTATAACGTATAACGTATAACGTATAACGTATAACGTATAACGCATAACGTATAACGCATAACGTATAACGTATAACGTATAACGTATAACGTATAACGTTTAACGTATAACGTATAACGTATAACGTATAACGTATAACGTATAACGTATAACGAATAACGTATAACGTATAACGTATAACGTATAACGTATAACGTATAACGTGTAACCTATAACGTATAACGTATAACGTATAACGTATAACGTATAACGTACAACGTATCACGTATAACGTATAACGTATAACGCATAACGTATGACGCATAACGTATAACGTATAACGTATAACGTATAACGTATAACGAATAACGTATAACGTATAACGTATAACGTATAACGTATAACGTATAACGTATAACGTAAACGCATAACGTATAACGTATAACGTATAACGTATAACGTATAACGTATAACGTATAACGTATAACGTATATCGTATAACGTATAAAGTATAACGTATAACGTATAACGTGTAACGTGTAACGTATATCCTATAACGCATAACGTATAGCGTATAACGCATAACGTATAACGTATAACGTATAACGTATAACGTATAACTTATAACGTATAACGTATAACGTATAACGTATAACGTATAACGTATAACGTATAACGTATAACGTATAACGTATAACGTATAACGTATAACGTATAACGTATAACGTATAACGTATAACGTATAACGTATAACGTATAACGTATAACGTATAACGTATAACATACAACGTATAACGTATAACGTATATCGTATAACGTATAAAGTATAACGTATAACGTATAACGTGTAACGTGTAACGTATATCCTATAACGCATAACGTATAGCGTATAACGCATAACGTATAACGTATAACGTATAACGTATAACGTATAACGTATAACGTATAACGTATAACGTATAACGTATAACGTATTACGTTTAACCTGTAACGTCCAACGTATAACGTATAACGTATAACGTATTACATATTACATATAACGTATAACGTACAACGTATAACGTATAACATATAACGTCTAACGTTTAACGCATAACGTACAACGTATAACGTATAACGTATAACGTATAACGTATAACGTATAACGTACAACGTATAACGTATAACGTACAACGTATCACGTATAACGTATATCCTATAACCCATAACGTATATCCTATATCGCATAACGTATAGCGTATAACGCATAACGTATACCGTATAACGTATAACGTCAAGCGTATAACGTATAACGTATAACGTATAACGTATAACGCATAACGTATAACGTATACCGTATAACGTATAACGTCAAACGTATAACGAATAACGTATAACGTATAACGTATAACGCATAACGTATAACGTACAACGTATAACGTATAACGTATAACGTATAACGTATAACGTATAACGAATAACGTATAACGTATAACGTATAACGTATAACGTACAACGTATAACGTATAACGTATAATGTATAACGTATAACGCATAACGTATAACGCATAACGTACAACGTATAACGTATAGCGTATAACGTATAACGTATAACGTATAACGTATAACGCATAACGTATAACGCATAACGTATAACGTATAACGTGTAACGTATAACGTATGACGTACCACGTATAAGGTATGACCTATAACGCATAACGTACTATATAACCTATAACGTCTAACGTATAACGTATAACGTATAACGTATAACGTCTAACGTATAACGTATAACGTATAACGTATAACGTATAACGTATAACGTATAACGTATAACGTATAACGTATAACGTATAACGTATAACGTATAACGTATAACGTATAACGTATAACGTATAACGTATAACGTATATCGTATAACGTATAACGTATAACGTATAACGTATAACGTATAACGTACAACGTATAACGTATAACGTATAACGTATAACGTATAACGTATAACGTATAACGTATAACGTATAACGTATAACGTACAACGTATAACGTACAACGTATAACGTACAACGTATAACGTACAAAGTATAACGTATAACGTATAACGTATAACGTATAACGTATAACGTATAACGTTTAACGTATAACGTATAACGTATAACGTACAACGTATAACGTATGACATATGACGCATAACATATAACGTATAACGTATAACGTATAACGTATAACGTATAACGTATAACGTATAACGCATAACGTATAACGTATAACGTATAACGTATAACGTATAACGTATAACGTATAACGTATAACGTATAACGTATAACGTATAACGCATAACGTATAACGTACAACGTATAACGTACAACGTATAACGTATAACGTATAACGAATAACGTATAACGTATAACGTATAACGTATAACGTATAACGTACAACGTATAACGTATGACCTATGACGCATAACGTATAACGTATAACGCATAACGTACAACGTATAACGTACAACGTATAACGTATAACGTATAACGTATAACGTATAACGTATAACGTATAACGCATAACGTATAACGCATAACGTATAACGTATAACGTATAACGTATAACGTATAACGAATAACGTATAACGTATAACGTATAACGTATAACGTATAACGTATAACGTACAACGTATAACGTATGACCTATGACGCATAACGTATAACGTATTACGCATAACGTACAACGTATAACGTACAACGTATAACGTATAACGTATAACGTATAACGTATAACGTATAACGTATAACGTATAACGTACAACGTATAACGTATAACGTATAACGTATAACGTATAACGTATAACGTATAACGTATAACGTATAACGCATAACGTATAACGCATAACGTATAACGTATAACGTATAACGTATAACGTATAACGTTTAACGTATAACGTATAACGTATAACGTATAACGTATAACGTATAACGTATAACGAATAACGTATAACGTATAACGTATAACGTATAACGTATAACGTATAACGTGTAACCTATAACGTATAACGTATAACGTATAACGTATAACGTATAACGTACAACGTATCACGTATAACGTATAACGTATAACGCATAACGTATGACGCATAACGTATAACGTATAACGCATAACGTACAACGTATAACGTACAACGTATAATGTATAACGTATAACGTATAACGTATAACGTATAACGTATAACGTATAACGTATAACGTATAACGTATAACGTATAACGTATAACGTATAACGTATAACGTATAACGTATAACGCATAACGTATAACGCATAACGTATAACGTATAACGTATAACGTATAACGTATAACGAATAACGTATAACGTATAACGTATAACGTATAACGTTTAACGTATAACGTATAACGTACGACGTATGACGTATGACATATGACGCATAACGTATAACGTATAACGTATAACGTATAACGTATAACGTATAACGTATAACGTATAACGTAAACGCATAACGTATAACGTATAACGTATAACGTATAACGTATAACGTATAACGTATAACGTATAACGTATAACGTATAACGCATAACGTATAACGCATAACGTATAACGTATAACGTATAACGTATAACGTATAACGTTTAACGTATAACGTATAACGTATAACGTATAACGTATAACGTATAACGTATAACGAATAACGTATAACGTATAACGTATAACGTATAACGTATAACGTATAACGTGTAACCTATAACGTATAACGTATAACGTATAACGTACAACGTATAACGTACAACGTATCACGTATAACGTATATCCTATAACGCATAACGTATAACGTATAACGTATAACGTATAGCGTACAACGTATAACGTATAACGTATAACGTATAACGTATAACGCATAACGTATAACGTATACCGTATAACGTATAACGTCAAACGTATAACGTATAACGTATAACGTATAACGTATAACGCATAACGTATAACGTACAACGTATAACGTACAACGTATAACGTATAACGTATAACGAATAACGTATAACGTATAACGTATAACGTATAACGTATAACGTACAACGTATAACGTATGACCTATGACGCATAACGTATAACGTATAACGCATAACGTACAACGTATAACGTACAACGTATAACGTATAACGTATAACGTATAACGTATAACGTATAACGTATAACGTATAACGTATAACGTATAACGTATAACGTATAACGTATAACGTATAACGTATAACGTATAACGTATAACGTATAACGTATAACGTATAACGTATATCGTATAACGTATAAAGTATAACGTATAACGTATAACGTGTAACGTGTAACGTATATCCTATAACGCATAACGTATAGCGTATAACGCATAACGTATAACGTATAACGTATAACGTATAACGTATAACGTATAACGTATAACGTATAACGTATAACGTATAACGTATAACGTATAACGTATAACGTATAACGTATAACGTATAACGTATAACGTATAACGTACAACGTATAACGTATAACGTATAACGTATAACGTATAACGTACAACGTATAACGTATGACATATGACGCATAACATATAACGTATAACGTATAACGTATAACGTATAACGTATAACGTATAACGTATAACGCATAACGTATAACGTATAACGTATAACGTATAACGTATAACGTATAACGTATAACGTATAACGTATAACGTATAACGTATAACGCATAACGTATAACGTACAACGTATAACGTACAACGTATAACGTATAACGTATAACGAATAACGTATAACGTATAACGTATAACGTATAACGTATAACGTACAACGTATAACGTATGACCTATGACGCATAACGTATAACGTATAACGCATAACGTACAACGTATAACGTACAACGTATAACGTATAACGTATAACGTATAACGTATAACGTATAACGTATAACGTATAACGCATAACGTATAACGCATAACGTATAACGTATAACGTATAACGTATAACGTATAACGAATAACGTATAACGTATAACGTATAACGTATAACGTATAACGTATAACGTATAACGTATAACGTACAACGTATAACGTATGACATATGACGCATAACGTATAACGTATAACGTATAACGTATAACGTATAACGTATAACGTGTAACGTATAACGCATAACGTATAACGTATAACGTATAACGTATAACGTATAACGTATAACGTATAACGTATAACGTATAACGTATAACGTATAACGTATAACGTATAACGTACAACGTATAACGTATGACCTATGACGCATAACGTATAACGTATAACGCATAACGTACAACGTATAACGTACAACGTATAACGTATAACGTATAACGTATAACGTATAACGTATAACGTATAACGTATAACGTATAACGTATAACGTATAACGTATAACGTATAACGTATAACGTATAACGTATAACGCATAACGTATAACGCATAACGTATAACGTATAACGTATAACGTATAACGTATAACGAATAACGTATAACGTATAACGTATAACGTATAACGTATAACGTATAACGTATAACGTACAACGTATAACGTATGACATATGACGCATAACATATAACGTATAACGTATAACGTATAACGTATAACGTATAACGTATAACGTATAACGCATAACGTATAACGTATAACGTATAACGTATAACGTATAACGCATAACGTATAACGTATAACGTATAACGTATAACGCATAACGTATAACGCATAACGTATAACGTATAACGTATAACGTATAACGTATAACGTTTAACGTATAACGTATAACGTATAACGTATAACGTATAACGTATAACGTATAACGAATAACGTATAACGTATAACGTATAACGTATAACGTATAACGTATAACGTATAACGTGTAACCTATAACGTATAACGTATAACGTATAACGTATAACGTATAACGTACAACGTATCACGTATAACGTATAACGTATAACGCATAACGTATGACGCATAACGTATAACGTACAACGCATAACGTACAACGTATAACGTACAACGTATAATGTATAACGTATAACGTATAACGTATAACGTATAACGTATAACGTATAACGTATAACGTATAACGTATAACGTATAACGTATAACGTATTACGTATAACGTATAACGCATAACGTATAACGCATAACGTATAACGTATAACGTATAACGTATAACGTATAACGAATAACGTATAACGTATAACGTATAACGTATAACGTATAACGTATAACGTATAACGTACGACGTATGACGTATGACATATGACGCATAACGTATAACGTATAACGTATAACGTATAACGTATAACGTATAACGTATAACGTAAACGCATAACGTATAACGTATAACGTATAACGTATAACGTATAACGTATAACGTATAACGTATAACGTATAACGTATAACGTATAACGCATAACGTATAACGCATAACGTATAACGTATAACGTATAACGTATAACGTATAACGTTTAACGTATAACGTATAACGTATAACGTATAACGTATAACGTATAACGTATAACGAATAACGTATAACGTATAACGTATAACGTATAACGTATAACGTATAACGTGTAACCTATAACGTATAACGTATAACGTATAACGTATAACGTATAACGTACAACGTATCACGTATAACGTATATCCTATAACGCATAACGTATAACGTATAACGTATAACGTATAGCGTACAACGTATAACGTATAACGTATAACGTATAACGTATAACGCATAACGTATAACGTATACCGTATAACGTATAACGTCAAACGTATAACGTATAACGTATAACGTATAACGTATAACGCATAACGTATAACGTACAACGTATAACGTACAACGTATAACGTATAACGTATAACGAATAACGTATAACGTATAACGTATAACGTATAACGTATAACGTACAACGTATAACGTATGACCTATGACGCATAACGTATAACGTATAACGCATAACGTATAACGCATAACGTATAACGTATAACGTATAACGTATAACGTATAACGTATAACGTATAACGTATAACGCATAACGTATAACGCATAACGTATAACGTATAACGTATAACGTATAACGTATAACGTTTAACGTATAACGTATAACGTATAACGTATAACGTACAACGTATCACGTATAACGTATATCCTATAACGCATAACGTATAACGTATAACGTATAACGTATAGCGTACAACGTATAACGTATAACGTATAACGTATAACGTATAACGCATAACGTATAACGTATACCGTATAACGTATAACGTCAAACGTATAACGCATAACGTATGACGCATAACGTATAACGTATAACGCATAACGTACAACGTATAACGTACAACGTATAATGTATAACGTATAACGTATAACGTATAACGTATAACGTATAACGTATAACGTATAACGTATAACGTATAACGTATAACGTATAACGTATAACGTATAACGTATAACGCATAACGTATAACGCATAACGTATAACGTATAACGTATAACGTATAACGTATAACGAATAACGTATAACGTATAACGTATAACGTATAACGTATAACGTATAACGTATAACGTACGACGTATGACGTATGACATATGACGCATAACGTATAACGTATAACGTATAACGTATAACGTATAACGTATAACGTATAACGTAAACGCATAACGTATAACGTATAACGTATAACGTATAACGTATAACGTATAACGTATAACGTATATCGTATAACGTATAAAGTATAACGTATAACGTATAACGTGTAACGTGTAACGTATATCCTATAACGCATAACGTATAGCGTATAACGCATAACGTATAACGTATAACGTATAACGTATAACGTATAACTTATAACGTATAACGTATAACGTATAACGTATAACGTATAACGTATAACGTATAACGTATAACGTATAACGTATAACGTATAACGTATAACGTATAACGTATAACGTATAACGTATAACGTATAACGTATAACGTATAACGTATAACGTATAACATACAACGTATAACGTATAACGTATATCGTATAACGTATAAAGTATAACGTATAACGTATAACGTGTAACGTGTAACGTATATCCTATAACGCATAACGTATAGCGTATAACGCATAACGTATAACGTATAACGTATAACGTATAACGTATAACGTATAACGTATAACGTATAACGTATAACGTATAACGTATTACGTTTAACCTGTAACGTCCAACGTATAACGTATAACGTATAACGTATTACATATTACATATAACGTATAACGTACAACGTATAACGTATAACATATAACGTCTAACGTTTAACGCATAACGTACAACGTATAACGTATAACGTATAACGTATAACGTATAACGTATAACGTACAACGTATAACGTATAACGTACAACGTATCACGTATAACGTATATCCTATAACCCATAACGTATATCCTATAACGCATAACGTATAGCGTATAACGCATAACGTATACCGTATAACGTATAACGTCAAGCGTATAACGTATAACGTATAACGTATAACGTATAACGCATAACGTATAACGTATACCGTATAACGTATAACGTCAAACGTATAACGTATAACGTATAACGTATAACGTATAACGCATAACGTATAACGTACAACGTATAACGTATAACGTATAACGTATAACGTATAACGTATAACGAATAACGTATAACGTATAACGTATAACGTATAACGTACAACGTATAACGTATAACGTATAATGTATAACGTATAACGCATAACGTATAACGCATAACGTACAACGTATAACGTATAGCGTATAACGTATAACGTATAACGTATAACGTATAACGCATAACGTATAACGCATAACGTATAACGTATAACGTGTAACGTATAACGTATGACGTATCACGTATAAGGTATGACCTATAACGCATAACGTACTATATAACCTATAACGTCTAACGTATAACGTATAACGTATAACGTATAACGTCTAACGTATAACGTATAACGTATAACGTATAACGTATAACGTATAACGTATAACGTATAACGTATAACGTATAACGTATAACGTATAACGTATAACGTATAACGTATAACGTATAACGTATAACGTATAACGTATAACGTATAACGTATAACGTATAACGTATAACGTATAACGTACAACGTATAACGTATAACGTATAACGTATAACGTATAACGTATAACGTATAACGTATAACGTATAACGTATAACGTACAACGTATAACGTACAACGTATAACGTACAACGTATAACGTACAAAGTATAACGTATAACGTATAACGTATAACGTATAACGTATAACGTATAACGTTTAACGTATAACGTATAACGTATAACGTACAACGTATAACGTATGACATATGACGCATAACATATAACGTATAACGTATAACGTATAACGTATAACGTATAACGTATAACGTATAACGCATAACGTATAACGTATAACGTATAACGTATAACGTATAACGTATAACGTATAACGTATAACGTATAACGTATAACGTATAACGCATAACGTATAACGTACAACGTATAACGTACAACGTATAACGTGTAACGTATAACGAATAACGTATAACGTATAACGTATAACGTATAACGTATAACGTACAACGTATAACGTATGACCTATGACGCATAACGTATAACGTATAACGCATAACGTACAACGTATAACGTACAACGTATAACGTATAACGTATAACGTATAACGTATAACGTATAACGTATAACGCATAACGTATAACGCATAACGTATAACGTATAACGTATAACGTATAACGTATAACGAATAACGTATAACGTATAACGTATAACGTATAACGTATAACGTATAACGTATAACGTATAACGTACAACGTATAACGTATGACATATGACGCATAACGTATAACGTATAACGTATAACGTATAACGTATAACGTATAACGCATAACGTATAACGTATAGCGTATAACGTATAACGTATAACGTATAACGTATAACGTATAACGTATAAGGTATAACGTATAACGTATAACGTATAACGTACAACGTATAACGTATGACCTATGACGCTTAACGTATAACGTATAACGCATAACGTACAACGTATAACGTACAACGTATAACGTATAACGTATAACGTATAACGTATAACGTATAACGTATAACGTATAACGTATAACGTATAACGTATAACGTATAACGTATAACGTATAACGTATAACGTATAACGCATAACGTATAACGCATAACGTATAACGTATAACGTATAACGTATAACGTATAACGAATAACGTATAACGTATAACGTATAACGTATAACGTATAACGTATAACGTATAACGTACAACGTATAACGTATGACATATGACGCATAACATATAACGTGTAACGTATAACGTATAACGTATAACGTATAACGTATAACGTATAACGCATAACGTATAACGTATAACGTATAACGTATAACGTATAACGTATAACGTATAACGTATAACGTATAACGTATAACGCATAACGTATAACGCATAACGTATAACGTATAACGTATAACGTATAACGTATAACGTTTAACGTATAACGTATAACGTATAACGTATAACGTATAACGTATAACGTATAACGAATAACGTATAACGTATAACGTATAACGTATAACGTATAACGTATAACGTATAACGTGTAACCTATAACGTATAACGTATAACGTATAACGTATAACGTATAACGTACAACGTATCACGTATAACGTATAACGTATAACGCATAACGTATGACGCATAACGTATAACGTATAACGCATAACGTACAACGTATAACGTACAACGTATAATGTATAACGTATAACGTATAACGTATAACGTATAACGTATAACGTATAACGTATAACGTATAACGTATAACGTATAACGTATAACGTATTACGTATAACGTATAACGCATAACGCATAACGCATAACGTATAACGTATAACGTATAACGTATAACGTATAACGAATAACGTATAACGTATAACGTATAACGTATAACGTATAACGTATAACGTATAACGTACGACGTATGACGTATGACATATGACGCATAACGTATAACGTATAACGTATAACGTATAACGTATAACGTATAACGTATAACGTAAACGCATAACGTATAACGTATAACGTATAACGTATAACGTATAACGTATAACGTATAACGTATAACGTATAACGTATAACGCATAACGTATAACGCATAACGTATAACGTATAACGTATAACGTATAACGTATAACGTTTAACGTATAACGTATAACGTATAACGTATAACGTATAACGTATAACGTATAACGAATAACGTATAACGTATAACGTATAACGTATAACGTATAACGTATAACGTGTAACCTATAACGTATAACGTATAACGTATAACGTATAACGTATAACGTACAACGTATCACGTATAACGTATATCCTATAACGCATAACGTATAACGTATAACGTATAACGTATAGCGTACAACGTATAACGTATAACGTATAACGTATAACGTATAACGCATAACGTATAACGTATACCGTATAACGTATAACGTCAAACGTATAACGTATAACGTATAACGTATAACGTATAACGCATAACGTATAACGTACAACGTATAACGTACAACGTATAACGTATAACGTATAACGAATAACGTATAACGTATAACGTATAACGTATAACGTATAACGTATAACGTACAACGTATAACGTATGACCTATGACGCATAACGTATAACGTATAACGCATAACGTATAACGCATAACGTATAACGTATAACGTATAACGTATAACGTATAACGTATAACGTATAACGTATAACGCATAACGTATAACGCATAACGTATAACGTATAACGTATAACGTATAACGTATAACGTTTAACGTATAACGTATAACGTATAACGTATAACGTACAACGTATCACGTATAACGTATATCCTATAACGCATAACGTATAACGTATAACGTATAACGTATAGCGTACAACGTATAACGTATAACGTATAACGTATAACGTATAACGCATAACGTATAACGTATACCGTATAACGTATAACGTCAAACGTATAACGCATAACGTATGACGCATAACGTATAACGTATAACGCATAACGTACAACGTATAACGTACAACGTATAATGTATAACGTATAACGTATAACGTATAACGTATAACGTATAACGTATAACGTATAACGTATAACGTATAACGTATAACGTATAACGTATAACGTATAACGTATAACGCATAACGTATAACGCATAACGTATAACGTATAACGTATAACGTATAACGTATAACGAATAACGTATAACGTATAACGTATAACGTATAACGTATAACGTATAACGTATAACGTACGACGTATGACGTATGACATATGACGCATAACGTATAACGTATAACGTATAACGTATAACGTATAACGTATAACGTATAACGTAAACGCATAACGTATAACGTATAACGTATAACGTATAACGTATAACGTATAACGTATAACGTATATCGTATAACGTATAAAGTATAACGTATAACGTATAACGTGTAACGTGTAACGTATATCCTATAACGCATAACGTATAGCGTATAACGCATAACGTATAACGTATAACGTATAACGTATAACGTATAACTTATAACGTATAACGTATAACGTATAACGTATAACGTATAACGTATAACGTATAACGTATAACGTATAACGTATAACGTATAACGTATAACGTATAACGTATAACGTATAACGTATAACGTATAACGTATAACGTATAACGTATAACGTATAACGTATAACGTATAACGTATAACGTATAACATACAACGTATAACGTATAACGTATATCGTATAACGTATAAAGTATAACGTATAACGTATAACGTGTAACGTGTAACGTATATCCTATAACGCATAACGTATAGCGTATAACGCATAACGTATAACGTATAACGTATAACGTATAACGTATAACGTATAACGTATAACGTATAACGTATAACGTATTACGTTTAACCTGTAACGTCCAACGTATAACGTATAACGTATAACGTATTACATATTACATATAACGTATAACGTACAACGTATAACGTATAACATATAACGTCTAACGTTTAACGCATAACGTACAACGTATAACGTATAACGTATAACGTATAACGTATAACGTATAACGTACAACGTATAACGTATAACGTACAACGTATCACGTATAACGTATATCCTATAACCCATAACGTATATCCTATAACGCATAACGTATAGCGTATAACGCATAACGTATACCGTATAACGTATAACGTCAAGCGTATAACGTATAACGTATAACGTATAACGTATAACGCATAACGTATAACGTATACCGTATAACGTATAACGTCAAACGTATAACGTATAACGTATAACGTATAACGTATAACGCATAACGTATAACGTACAACGTATAACGTATAACGTATAACGTATAACGTATAACGAATAACGTATAACGTATAACGTATAACGTATAACGTATAACGTACAAGGTATAACGTATAACGTATTATATAACGTATTACGTATAACGTGTAACCTATAACGTATAACGTATAACGTATAACGTATAACGTATAACGTACAACGTATCACGTATAACGTATATCCTATAACGCATAACGTATAACGTATAACGTATAACGTATAGCGTACAACGTATAACGTATAAAATGTAACGTCTAACGTTTAACCTATAACGTACAACGTATAACGTATAACGCATAACGTATAACGTACAACGTATAACGTATGACATATAACGTCTAACATATAACGTATAACGTATAACGAATAACGTATAACGTATAACGTATAACGTATAACGTACAACGTATAACGTATAACGTATAACGTATAACGCATAACGTATAACGCATAACGTACAACGTATAACGTATGGCGTATAACGTATAACGTATAGCGTATAACGTATAACGTATAACGTATAACGTATAACGTATAACGTATAACGTACAACGTATCACGTATAACGTATATCCTATATCGCATAACGTATAACGTATAACGTATAACGTATAGCGTACAACGTATAACGAATAAAATGTAACGTCTAACGTTTAACGTATAACGCATAACGTATAACGTATAACGAATAACGCATAACGTACAACGTATAACGTATAACGTATAACGTATAACGTATAACGTATAACGTATAACGAATAACGTATAACGTATAACGTATAACGTATAACGTATAACGTACAAGGTATAACGCATAACGTATAACGCATAACGTATAACGTATAACGTATAACGTATAACGTATAACGTTTAACGTATAACGTATAACGTATAACGTATAACGTATAACGTATAACGTATAACGAATAACGTATAACGTATAACGTATAACGTATAACGTATAACGTACAAGGTATAACGTATAACGTATTATATAACGTATTACGTATAACGTGTAACCTATAACGTATAACGTATAACGTATAACGTATAACGTATAACGTACAACGTATCACGTATAACGTATATCCTATAACGCATAACGTATAACGTATAACGTATAACGTATAGCGTACAACGTATAACGTATAAAATGTAACGTCTAACGTTTAACCTATAACGTACAACGTATAACGTATAACGCATAACGTATAACGTACAACGTATAACGTATGACATATAACGTCTAACATATAACGTATAACGTATAACGAATAACGTATAACGTATAACGTATAACGTATAACGTACAACGTATAACGTATAACGTATAACGTATAACGCATAACGTATAACGCATAACGTACAACGTATAACGTATAACGTATAACGTACAACGTATTACGTATAACGTATATCCTATAACGCATAACGTATAACGTATAACGTATAACGTATAGCGTACAACGTATAACGAATAAAATGTAACGTCTAACGTTTAACGTATAACGCATAACGTATAACGTATAACGTATAACGTATAACGTATAACGTATAACGTACAACGTATCACGTATAACGTATATCCTATAACGCATAACGTATAACGTATAACGTATAACGTATAGCGTACAACGTATAACGTATAAAATGTAACGTCTAACGTTTAACCTATAACGTACAACGTATAACGTATAACGTATAACGCATAACGTATAACGCATAACGTATAACGTATAACGTATAACGTATAACGTATAACGTATAACGAATAACGTATAACGTATAACGTATAACGTATAACGTACAACGTATAACGTATAACGTATAACGTATAACGTATAACGCATAACGTATAACGCATAACGTATAACGTATAACGTATAACGTATAACGTATAACGTTTAACGTATAACGTATAACGTATAACGTATAACGTATAACGTATAACGTATAACGAATAACGTATAACGTATAACGTATAACGTATAACGTATAACGTACAAGGTATAACGTATAACGTATTATATAACGTATTACGTATAACGTGTAACCTATAACGTATAACGTATAACGTATAACGTATAACGTATAACGTACAACGTATCACGTATAACGTATATCCTATAACGCATAACGTATAACGTATAACGTATAACGTATAGCGTACAACGTATAACGTATAAAATGTAACGTCTAACGTTTAACCTATAACGTACAACGTATAACGTATAACGCATAACGTATAACGTACAACGTATAACGTATGACATATAACGTCTAACATATAACGTATAACGTATAACGAATAACGTATAACGTATAACGTATAACGTATAACGTACAACGTATAACGTATAACGTATAACGTATAACGCATAACGTATAACGCATAACGTACAACGTATAACGTATGGCGTATAACGTATAACGTATAGCGTATAACGTATAACGTATAACGTATAACGTATAACGTATAACGTACAACGTATCACGTATAACGTATATCCTATATCGCATAACGTATAACGTATAACGTATAACGTATAGCGTACAACGTATAACGAATAAAATGTAACGTCTAACGTTTAACGTATAACGCATAACGTATAACGTATAACGAATAACGCATAACGTACAACGTATAACGTATGGCGTATAACGTATAACGTATAGCGTATAACGTATAACGTATAACGTATAACGTATAACGTATAACGTACAACGTATCACGTATAACGTATATCCTATAACGCATAACGTATAACGCATAACGTACAACGTATAACGTATGGCGTATAACGTATAACGTATAGCGTATAACGTATAACGTATAACGTATAACGTATAACGTATAACGTACAACGTATCACGTATAACGTATATCCTATATCGCATAACGTATAACGTATAACGTATAACGTATGACGTATAACGTATAACGTCTAACGTATAACGTATAACGTATAACGTATAACGTATAACGTATAACGTATAACGTATAACGTATAACGTATTACGTATAACCTGTAACGTCCAACGTATAACGTATAACGTATAACGTATTACATATTACATATAACGTATAACGTACAACGTATAACGTATAACATATAACGTCTAACGTTTAACGCATAACGTACAACGTATAACGTATAACGTATAACGTATAACGTATAACGTATAACGTATAACGTATAACGTACAACGTATAACGTATAACGTACAACGTATCACGTATAACGTATATCCTATAACGCATAACGTATATCCTATGACGCATAACGTTTAGCGTATAACGCATAACGTATAACGTATAACGTGTAACGTATAACGTATGACGTATCACGTATAAGGTATGACCTATAACGCATAACGTACTATATAACCTATAACGTCTAACGTATAACGTATAACGTATAACGTATAACGTATAACGTATAACGTATAACGTATAACGTATAACGTATAACGTATAACGTATAACGAATAACGTATAACGTATAACGTATAACGTACAACGTATAACGTACAACGTATAACGTATAACGTATAACGTATAACGTATAACGTACAAAGTATAACGTATAACGTATAACGTATAACGTATAACGTATAACGTATAACGTTTAACGTATAACGTATAACGTATAATGTATAACGTATAACGTACAACGTATCACGTATAACGTATATCCTATAACGCATAACGTATAACGTATCACGTATAACGTATATCCTATAACGCATAACGTATAACGTATAACGTATAACGTATAGCGTACAACGTATAACGTATAAAATGTAACGTCTAACGTTTAACGTATAACGTATAACGAATAACGTATAACGTATAACGTATAACGTATAACGTACAACGCATAACGTATAACGTATAACCTATGACGCATAACGTATAACGTATAACGTATAACGTATAACGCATAACGTACAACGTATAACGTACAACGTATAACGTATAACGTATAACGTATAACGTATAACGTATAACGTATAACGTATAACGTATAACGTATAACGAATAACGTATAACGTATAACGCATAACGTATAACGCATAACGTATAACGTATAACGTATAACGTACAACGTATAACGTTTAACGTATAACGTGTAACGTATAACGTATAACGTATAACGTTTAACGTATAACGCATAACGTATAACGTATAACGAATAACGTATAACGCATAACGTATAACGTATAACGTGTAACGTATAACGTATGACGTATCACGTATAAGGTATGACCTATAACGCATAACGTACTATATAACCTATAACGTCTAACGTATAACGTATAACGTATAACGTATAACGTATAACGTATAACGTACAACGTATCACGTATAACGTATATCCTATAACGCATAACGTATAACGTATAACGTATAACGTATAGCGTACAACGTATAACGAATAAAATGTAACGTCTAACGTTTAACGTATAACGCATAACGTATAACGTATAACGAATAACGTATAACGTATAACGTATAACGTATAACGTACAACGTATAACGTATAACGTATAACGTATAACGTATAACGCATAACGTATAACGCATAACGTATAACGTATAACGTATAACGTATAACGTATAACGTTTAACGTATAACGTATAACGTATAACGTATAACGTATAACGTATAACGTATAACGAATAACGTATAACGTATAACGTATAACGTATAACGTATAACGTACAAGGTATAACGTATAACGTATTATATAACGTATTACGTATAACGTGTAACCTATAACGTATAACGTATAACGTATAACGTATAACGTATAACGTACAACGTATCACGTATAACGTATATCCTATAACGCATAACGTATAACGTATAACGTATAACGTATAGCGTACAACGTATAACGTATAAAATGTAACGTCTAACGTTTAACCTATAACGTACAACGTATAACGTATAACGCATAACGTATAACGTACAACGTATAACGTATGACATATAACGTCTAACATATAACGTATAACGTATAACGAATAACGTATAACGTATAACGTATAACGTATAACGTACAACGTATAACGTATAACGTATAACGTATAACGCATAACGTATAACGCATAACGTACAACGTATAACGTATGGCGTATAACGTATAACGTATAGCGTATAACGTATAACGTATAACGTATAACGTATAACGTATAACGTACAACGTATCACGTATAACGTATATCCTATATCGCATAACGTATAACGTATAACGTATAACGTATAGCGTACAACGTATAACGAATAAAATGTAACGTCTAACGTTTAACGTATAACGCATAACGTATAACGTATAACGAATAACGTATAACGTATAACGTATAACGTATAACGTACAACGTATAACGTATAACGTATAACGTATAACGTATAACGCATAACGTATAACGCATAACGTATAACGTATAACGCATAACGTATAACGTATAACGAATAACGTATAACGCATAACGTATAACGTATAACGTATAACGTATAACGTATAACGTATAACGTATAACGTATAACGTACAACGTATCACGTATAACGTATATCCTATAACGCATAACGTATAACGTATAACGTATAACGTATAACGTATAGCGTACAACGTATAACGTATAAAATGTAACGTCTAACGTTTAACCTATAACGTACAACGTATAACGTCTAACGTTTAACCTATAACGTACAACGTATAACGTATAACGCATAACGTATAACGTACAACGTATAACGTATGACATATAACGTCTAACATATAACGCATAACGTATAACGCATAACGTATAACGTATAACGTATAACGTATAACGTTTAACGTATAACGTATAACGTATAACGTATAACGTATAACGTATAACGTATAACGTATAACGTATAACGTATAACGTATAACGTATAACGTATAACGTACAAGGTATAACGTATAACGTATTATATAACGTATTACGTATAACGTGTAACCTATAACGTTTAACGTATAACGTATAACGTATAACGCATAACGTATAACGTATAACGTATAACGCATAACGTATAACGTATAACGAATAACGTATAACGTATAACGTTTAACGTATAACGTATAACGCAAAATGTATAACGTATAACGTATAACATATAACGTATAAGTTATAACGTATAACGTATAACGTATAACGTATAACGTATAACGTATAACGTATAACGTATAACGTATAACGTATAACGTATAACGTATCACGTATAACGTATAACGTATGACGTATCACGTATAAGGTATGACCTATAACGCATAACGTATAGCGTATAACGCATAATGTATAACGTATAACGTATAACGTATAACGTATAACGTACAACGTATAACGTATAACGCATAACGTATAACGCATAACGTACAACGTATAACGTATAGCGTATAACGTATAACGTATAACGTATAACGTATAACGCATAACGTATAACGTATAACGAATAACGTATAACGTATTACGTATAACGTATAACGTATAACGTATAACGTATAACGTATAACGTATAACGTATAACGTATAACGCATAACGTATAACGCATAACGTATAACGTATAACGTGTAACGTATAACGTATCACGTATCACGTATAAGGTATGACCTATAACGCATAACGTACTATATAACCTATAACGTCTAACGTATAACGTATAACGTATAACGTATAACGTATAACGTATAACGTACAACGTATCACGTATAACGTATATCCTATAACGCATAACGTATAACGTATAACGTATAACGTATAGCGTACAACGTATAACGAATAAAATGTAACGTCTAACGTTTAACGTATAACGCATAACGTATAACGTATAACGAATAACGTATAACGTATAACGTATAACGTATAACGTACAACGTATAACGTATAACGTATAACGTATAACGTATAACGCATAACGTATAACGCATAACGTATAACGTATAACGTAAAACGTATAACGTATAACGTTTAACGTATAACGTATAACGTATAACGTATAACGTATAACGTATAACGTATAACGTATAACGAATAACGTATAACGTATAACGTATAACGTATAACGTATAACGTATAACGTATAACGTATAACGTACAAGGTATAACGTATAACGTATAACGTATAACGTATAACGTATAACGTTTAACGTATAACGTATAACGTATAACGTATAACGTATAACGTATAACGTATAACGAATAACGTATAACGTATAACGTATAACGTATAACGTATAACGTACAAGGTATAACGTATAACGTATTATATAACGTATTACGTATAACGTGTAACCTATAACGTATAACGTATAACGTATAACGTATAACGTATAACGTATAACGTATAACGTATAACGTATAACGAATAACGTATAACGTATAACGTATAACGTATAACGTATAACGTACAAGGTATAACGCATAACGTATAACGCATAACGTATAACGTATAACGTATAACGTATAACGTATAACGTCTAACATATAACGCATAACGTATAACGCATAACGTATAACGTATAACGTATAACGTATAACGTTTAACGTATAACGTATAACGTATAACGTATAACGTATAACGTATAACGTATAACGTATAACGTATAACGTATAACGTATAACGTATAACGTATAACGTATAACGTACAAGGTATAACGTATAACGTATTATATAACGTATTACGTATAACGTGTAACCTATAACGTTTAACGTATAACGTATAACGTATAACGCATAACGTATAACGTATAACGTATAACGCATAACGTATAACGTATAACGAATAACGTATAACGTATAACGTTTAACGTATAACGTATAACGCAAAATGTATAACGTATAACGTATAACATATAACGTATAAGTTATAACGTATAACGTATAACGTATAACGTATAACGTATAACGTATAACGTATAACGTATAACGTATAACGTATAACGTATCACGTATAACGTATAACGTATGACGTATCACGTATAAGGTATGACCTATAACGCATAACGTATAGCGTATAACGCATAATGTATAACGTATAACGTATAACGTATAACGTATAACGTACAACGTATAACGTATAACGCATAACGTATAACGCATAACGTACAACGTATAACGTATAGCGTATAACGTATAACGTATAACGTATAACGTATAACGCATAACGTATAACGTATAACGAATAACGTATAACGTATTACGTATAACGTATAACGTATAACGTATAACGTATAACGTATAACGTATAACGTATAACGTATAACGCATAACGTATAACGCATAACGTATAACGTATAACGTGTAACGTATAACGTATGACGTATCACGTATAAGGTATGACCTATAACGCATAACGTACTATATAACCTATAACGTCTAACGTATAACGTATAACGTATAACGTATAACGTATAACGTATAACGTACAACGTATCACGTATAACGTATATCCTATAACGCATAACGTATAACGTATAACGTATAACGTATAGCGTACAACGTATAACGAATAAAATGTAACGTCTAACGTTTAACGTATAACGCATAACGTATAACGTATAACGAATAACGTATAACGTATAACGTATAACGTATAACGTACAACGTATAACGTATAACGTATAACGTATAACGTATAACGCATAACGTATAACGCATAACGTATAACGTATAACGTAAAACGTATAACGTATAACGTTTAACGTATAACGTATAACGTATAACGTATAACGTATAACGTATAACGTATAACGTATAACGAATAACGTATAACGTATAACGTATAACGTATAACGTATAACGTACAAGGTATAACGCATAACGTATAACGCATAACGTATAACGCATAACGTATAACGTATAACGTATAACGTATAACGTATAACGTATAACGTACAACGTATCACGTATAACGTATATCCTATAACGCATAACGTATAACGTATAACGTATAACGTATAGCGTACAACGTATAACGTATAAAATGTAACGTCTAACGTTTAACCTATAACGTACAACGTATAACGTATAACGTATAACGCATAACGTATAACGCATAACGTATAACGTATAACGTATAACGTATAACGTATAACGTATAACGAATAACGTATAACGTATAACGTATAACGTATAACGTACAACGTATAACGTATAACGTATAACGTATAACGTATAACGCATAACGTATAACGCATAACGTATAACGTATAACGTATAACGTATAACGTATAACGTTTAACGTATAACGTATAACGTATAACGTATAACGTATAACGTATAACGTATAACGAATAACGTATAACGTATAACGTATAACGTATAACGTATAACGTACAAGGTATAACGTATAACGTATTATATAACGTATTACGTATAACGTGTAACCTATAACGTATAACGTATAACGTATAACGTATAACGTATAACGTACAACGTATCACGTATAACGTATATCCTATAACGCATAACGTATAACGTATAACGTATAACGTATAGCGTACAACGTATAACGTATAAAATGTAACGTCTAACGTTTAACCTATAACGTACAACGTATAACGTATAACGCATAACGTATAACGTACAACGTATAACGTATGACATATAACGTCTAACATATAACGTATAACGTATAACGAATAACGTATAACGTATAACGTATAACGTATAACGTACAACGTATAACGTATAACGTATAACGTATAACGCATAACGTATAACGCATAACGTACAACGTATAACGTATGGCGTATAACGTATAACGTATAGCGTATAACGTATAACGTATAACGTATAACGTATAACGTATAACGTACAACGTATCACGTATAACGTATATCCTATATCGCATAACGTATAACGTATAACGTATAACGTATAGCGTACAACGTATAACGAATAAAATGTAACGTCTAACGTTTAACGTATAACGCATAACGTATAACGTATAACGAATAACGCATAACGTACAACGTATAACGTATGGCGTATAACGTATAACGTATAGCGTATAACGTATAACGTATAACGTATAACGTATAACGTATAACGTATAACGTACAACGTATCACGTATAACGTATATCCTATAACGCATAACGTATAACGCATAACGTACAACGTATAACGTATGGCGTATAACGTATAACGTATAGCGTATAACGTATAACGTATAACGTATAACGTATAACGTATAACGTACAACGTATCACGTATAACGTATATCCTATATCGCATAACGTATAACGTATAACGTATAACGTATAACGTATAACGTATAACGTCTAACGTATAACGTATAACGTATAACGTATAACGTATAACGTATAACGTATAACGTATCACGTATAACGTATAACGTATGACGTATCACGTATAAGGTATGACCTATAACGCATAACGTATAGCGTATAACGCATAATGTATAACGTATAACGTATAACGTATAACGTATAACGTACAACGTATAACGTATAACGCATAACGTATAACGCATAACGTACAACGTATAACGTATAGCGTATAACGTATAACGTATAACGTATAACGTATAACGCATAACGTATAACGTATAACGAATAACGTATAACGTATTACGTATAACGTATAACGTATAACGTATAACGTATAACGTATAACGTATAACGTATAACGTATAACGCATAACGTATAACGCATAACGTATAACGTATAACGTGTAACGTATAACGTATGACGTATCACGTATAAGGTATGACCTATAACGCATAACGTACTATATAACCTATAACGTCTAACGTATAACGTATAACGTATAACGTATAACGTATAACGTATAACGTACAACGTATCACGTATAACGTATATCCTATAACGCATAACGTATAACGTATAACGTATAACGTATAGCGTACAACGTATAACGAATAAAATGTAACGTCTAACGTTTAACGTATAACGCATAACGTATAACGTATAACGAATAACGTATAACGTATAACGTATAACGTATAACGTACAACGTATAACGTATAACGTATAACGTATAACGTATAACGCATAACGTATAACGCATAACGTATAACGTATAACGTAAAACGTATAACGTATAACGTTTAACGTATAACGTATAACGTATAACGTATAACGTATAACGTATAGCGTATAACGAATAACGTATAACGTATAACGTATAACGTATAACGTATAACGTACAAGGTATAACGCATAACGTATAACGCATAACGTATAACGTATAACGTATAACGTATAACGTATAACGTTTAACGTATAACGTATAACGTATAACGTATAACGTATAACGTATAACGTATAACGAATAACGTATAACGTATAACGTATAACGTATAACGTATAACGTACAAGGTATAACGTATAACGTATTATATAACGTATTACGTATAACGTGTAACCTATAACGTATAACGTATAACGTATAACGTATAACGTATAACGTACAACGTATCACGTATAACGTATATCCTATAACGCATAACGTATAACGTATAACGTATAACGTATAGCGTACAACGTATAACGTATAAAATGTAACGTCTAACGTTTAACCTATAACGTACAACGTATAACGTATAACGCATAACGTATAACGTACAACGTATAACGTATGACATATAACGTCTAACATATAACGTATAACGTATAACGAATAACGTATAACGTATAACGTATAACGTATAACGTACAACGTATAACGTATAACGTATAACGTATAACGCATAACGTATAACGCATAACGTACAACGTATAACGTATAACGTATAACGTACAACGTATCACGTATAACGTATATCCTATAACGCATAACGTATAACGTATAACGTATAACGTATAGCGTACAACGTATAACGAATAAAATGTAACGTCTAACGTTTAACGTATAACGCATAACGTATAACGTATAACGTATAACGTATAACGTATAACGTATAACGTATAACGTACAACGTATCACGTATAACGTATATCCTATAACGCATAACGTAAAACGTATAACGTATAACGTATAGCGTACAACGTATAACGAATAAAATGTAACGTCTAACGTTTAACGTATAACGCATAACGTATAACGTATAACGTATAACGTTTAACGTATAACGTATAACGTATAACGTATAACGTATAACGTATAACGTATAACGAATAACGTATAACGTATAACGTATAACGTATAACGTATAACGTACAAGGTATAACGTATAACGTATTATATAACGTATTACGTATAACTGTAACCTATAACGTTTAACGTATAACGTATAACGTATAACGCATAACGTATAACGTATAACGTATAACGTATAACGTATAACGTATAACGTACAACGTATCACGTATAACGTATATCCTATAACGCATAACGTATAACGTATAACGTATAACGTATAGCGTACAACGTATAACGTATAAAATGTAACGTCTAACGTTTAACCTATAACGTACAACGTGTAACGTATAACGTATAACGCATAACGTATAACGCATAACGTATAACGTATAACGTATAACGTATAACGTATAACGTATAACGAATAACGTATAACGTATAACGTATAACGTATAACGTATAACGTATAACGTGTAACCTATAACGTATAACGTATAACGTATAACGTATAACGTATAACGTACAACGTATCACGTATAACGTATAACGTATAACGCATAACGTATAACGCATAACGTATAACGTATAACGAATACCGTAAAACGTAAATCGTATTACATATTACGCATAACGAGTAACGTATAACGTATAACGTATGACGTATAACGTATAACGCGTAACGTATAACGTATAGCGTATAACGTATAACGTATTACATATTACATATAACGTATAACGTACAACGTATAACGTATAACATATAACGTCTAACGTTTAACGTATAACGTACAACGTATAACGTATAACGTATAACGTATAACGTATAACGTATCACGTATAACGTATAACGTATAACGTATAACGTATTACGTTTAACCTGTAACGTCCAACGTATAACGTATAACGTATAACGTGTTACATATTACATATAACGTATACCGTACAACGTATAACGTATAACATATAACGTCTAACGTTTAACGCATAACGTACGACGTATAACGTATAACGTATAACGTATTACATATTACATATAACGTATAACGTACAACGTATAACGTATAACCTATAACGTCTAACGTATAACCTATAACGTCTAACGTATAACGTATAACCCATAACGTATAACGTATAACGTATAACGTATAGCGTACAACGTATAACGAATAAAATGTAACGTCTAACGTTTAACGTATAACGCATAACGTATAACGTATAACGAATAACGTATAACGTATAACGTATAACGTATAACGTACAACGTATAACGTATAACGTATAACGTATAACGTATAACGCATAACGTATAACGCATAACGTATAACGTATAACGCATAACGTATAACGTATAACGAATAACGTATAACGTATAACGTTTAACGTATAACGTATAACGCATAATGTATAACGTATAACGTATAACGTATAACGTATAACTTATAACGTATAACGTATAACGTATAACGTATAACGTATAACGTATAACGTATAACGTATAACGTATAACGTATAACGTATAACGTATAACGTTTAACGTATAACGTATAACGTATAACGTATAACGTATAACGTATAACGTATAACGAATAACGTATAACGTATAACGTATAACGTATAACGTATAACGTACAAGGTATAACGTATAACGTATTATATAACGTATTACGTATAACGTGTAACCTATAACGTATAACGTATAACGTATAACGTATAACGTATAACGTATAACGCATAACGTACAACGTATCACATATAACGTATATCCTATAACGCATAACGTATAACGTATAACGTATAACGTATAGCGTACAACGTATAACGTATAAAATGTAACGTCTAACGTTTAACCTATAACGTACAACGTATAACGTCTAACGTTTAACCTATAACGTACAACGTATAACGTATAACGCATAACGTATAACGTACAACGTATAACGTATGACATATAACGTCTAACATATAACGCATAACGTATAACGCATAACGTATAACGTATAACGTATAACGTATAACGTATAACGTTTAACGTATAACGTATAACGTATAACGCATAACGTATAACGCATAACGTATAACGTATAACGTATAACGTATAACGTATAACGTTTAACGTATAACGTATAACGTATAACGCATAACGTATAACGTATAACGTATAACGAATAACGTATAACGTATAACGTATAACGTATAACGTATAACGTACAAGGTATAACGTATAACGTATTATATAACGTATTACGTATAACGTGTAACCTATAACGTATAACGTATAACGTATAACGTATAACGCATAACGTATAACGTATAACGTATAACGCATAACGTATAACGTATAACGAATAACGTATAACGTATAACGTATAACGTTTAACGTATAACGTATAACGCATAATGTATAACGTATAACGTATAACGTATAACGTATAACTTATAACGTATAACGTATAACGTATAACGTATAACGTATAACGTATAACGTATAACGTATAACGTATAACGTATAACGTATCACGTATAACGTATAACGTATGACGTATCACGTATAAGGTATGACCTATAACGCATAACGTATAGCGTATAACGCATAATGTATTACGTATAACGTATAACGTATAACGTATAACGTACAACGTATAACGTATAACGCATAACGTATAACGCATAACGTACAACGTATAACGTATAGCGTATAACGTATAACGTATAACGTATAACGTATAACGTATAACGCATAACGTATAACGTATAACGAATAACGTATAACGTATTACGTATAACGTATAACGTATAGCGTATAACGTATAACGTATAACGTATAACGTATAACGTATAACGTATAACGCATAACGTATAACGCATAACGTATAACGTATAACGTGTAACGTATAACGTATGACGTATCACGTATAAGGTATGACCTATAACGCATAACGTACTATATAACCTATAACGTCTAACGTATAACGTATAACGTATAACGTATAACGTATAACGTATAACGTACAACGTATCACGTATAACGTATATCCTATAACGCATAACGTATAACGTATAACGTATAACGTATAGCGTACAACGTATAACGAATAAAATGTAACGTCTAACGTTTAACGTATAACGCATAACGTATAACGTATAACGAATAACGTATAACGTATAACGTATAACGTATAACGTACAACGTATAACGTATAACGTATAACGTATAACGTATAACGCATAACGTATAACGCATAACGTATAACGTATAACGTATAACGTATAACGTATAACGTTTAACGTATAACGTATAACGTATAACGTATAACGTATAACGTATAACGTATAACGTATAACGAATAACGTATAACGTATAGCGTATAACGTATAACGTATAACGTACAAGGTATAACGTATAACGTATTATATAACGTACAACGTATAACGTATAACGTATAACGTATAACGTACAACGTATCACGTATAACGTATATCCTATAACGCATAACGTATAACGTATAACGTATAACGTATAGCGTACAACGTATAACGTATAAAATGTAACGTCTAACGTTTAACCTATAACGTACAACGTATAACGTATAACGCATAACGTATAACGTACAACGTATAACGTATGACGTATAACGTCTAACATATAACGTATAACGTATAACGAATAACGTATAACGTATAACGTATAACGTATAACGTACAACGTATAACGTATAACGTATAACGTATAACGCATAACGTATAACGCATAACGTACAACGTATAACGTATGGCGTATAACGTATAACGTATAGCGTATAACGTATAACGTATAACGTATAACGTATAACGTATAACGTATAACGTACAACGTATCACGTATAACGTATATCCTATATCGCATAACGTATAACGTATAACGTATAACGTATAGCGTACAACGTATAACGTATAAAATGTAACGTCTAACGTTTAACGTATAACGTACAACGTATAACGTATAACGCATATCGTATAACGTACAACGTATAACGTATACCGTATTACGCATAACCTATAACGTCTAACGTATAACGTATAACGTATATCGTATAACGTATAACGTATAACGTATAACGTATAACGTATAACGTATAACGTATAACGTATAACGTATAACGTATAACGTATAACGTATAACGTATAACGTATAACGTATAACGTATAACGTATAACGTATAACGTATAACGTCTAACGTATAACGTATAACGTATAACGTATAACGTATAACGTATAACGTATAACGTATAACGTATAACGTATAACGTATAACGTATTACGTATAACCTGTAACGTCCAACGTATAACGTATAACGTATAAGGTATTACATATTACATATAACGTATAACGTACAACGTATAACGTATAACATATAACGTCTAACGTTTAACGCATAACGTACAACGTATAACGTATAACGTATAACGTATAACGTATAACGTATAACGTATAACGTACAACGTATAACGTATAACGTACAACGTATCACGTATAACGTATATCCTATAACGCATAACGTATATCCTATAACGCATAACGTTTAGCGTATAACGCATAACGTATAACGTATAACGTGTAACGTATAACGTATGACGTATCACGTATAAGGTATGACCTATAACGCATAACGTACTATATAACCTATAACGTCTAACGTATAACGTATAACGTATAACGTATAACGTATAACGCATAACGTATAACGTATAACGCATAACGTATAACGAATAACGTATAACGTATAACGTATAACGTATAACGTACAACGTATAACGTATGACCTATGACGCATAACGTATAACGTATAACGCATAACGTACAACGTATAACGTACAACGTATAACGTATAACGTATAACGTATAACGTATAACGTACAAAGTATAACGTATAACGTATAACGTATAACGTATAACGTATAACGTATAACGTTTAACGTATAACGTATAACGTATAACGTATAATGTATAACGTATAACGTACAACGTATCACGTATAACGTATATCCTATAACGCATAACGTATAACGTATAACGTATAACGTATAGCGTACAACGTATAACGTATAAAATGTAACGTCTAACGTTTAACGTATAACGTATAACGAATAACGTATAACGTATAACGTATAACGTATAACGTACAACGTATAACGTATAACGTATAACGTATAACGCATAACGTATAACGCATAACGTATAACGTATAACGTATAACGTATAACGTATAACGTTTAACGTATAACGTATAACGTATAACGTATAACGTATAACGTATAACGTATAACGTATAACGAATAACGTATAACGTATAACGTATAACGTATAACGTATAACGTATAACGTATAACGCATAACGTATAACGTATAACCTATGACGCATAACGTATAACGTATAACGTATAACGCATAACGTACAACGTATAACGTACAACGTATAACGTATAACGTATAACGTATAACGTATAACGTATAACGTATAACGTATAACGTATAACGTATAACGAATAACGTATAACGTATAACGCATAACGTATAACGCATAACGTATAACGTATAACGTATAACGTACAACGTATAACGTTTAACGTATAACGTATAACGTATAACGTATAACGTATAACGTATAACGTTTAACGTATAACGCATAACGTATAACGTATAACGAATAACGTATAACGTATAACGTATAACGTATAACGTACAACGTATAACGTATAACGTATAACGTATAACGCATAACGTATAACGCATAACGTATAACGTATAACGTATAACGTATAACGTATAACGTTTAACGTATAACGTATAACGTATAACGTATAACGTATAACGTATAACGTATAACGAATAACGTATAACGTATAACGTATAACGTATAACGTATAACGTATAACGTATAACGTACAACGTATAACGTATGACCTATGACGCATAACGTATAACGTATAACGCATAACGTACAACGTATAACGTACAACGTATAACGTATAACGTATAACGTATAACGTATAACGTATAACGTATAACGTATAACGTAAAACGTATAACGTATAACGTATAACGTATAACGCATAACGTATAACGCATAACGTATAACGTATAACGAATAACGTATAACGCATAACGAATAACGTATAACGTATAACGTATAACGTATAACGTGTAACGTATAACGTATAACGTACAACGTATAACGTATGACATATGACGCATATCGTATAACGTATAACGTATAACGTATAACGTATAACGTATAACGTATAACGTATAACGTATAACGTATAACGTATAACGCATAACGTATAACGTATAACGTATAACGTATAACGTATAACGTATAACGTATAACGTATAACGTATAACGTATAACGCATAACGTATAACGCATAACGTATAACGTATAACGAATAACGTATAACGTATAACGTATAACGTATAACGTATAACGTATAACGTGTAACCTATAACGTATAACGTATAACGTATAACGTATAACGTATAACGCATAACGTATAACGTATAACGTATAACGTATAACGTATAACGTATAACGTATAACGTATAACGTATAACGTATAACGCATAGCGTATAACGCATAACGTATAACGTATAACGTATAACGTATAACGTATAACGTATAACGAATAACGTATAACGTATAACGTATAACGTATAACGTATAACGTATAACGTGTAACCTATAACGTATAACGTATAACGTATAACGTATAACGTATAACGTACAACGTATCACGTATAACGTATAACGTATAACGCATAACGTATAACGCATAACGTATAACGTATAACGAATACCGTAAAACGTAAATCGTATTACATATTACGCATAACGAGTAACGTATAACGTATAACGTATGACGTATAACGTATAACGTGTAACGTATAACGTATAGCGTATAACGTATAACGTATTACATATTACATATAACGTATAACGTACAACGTATAACGTATAACATATAACGTCTAACGTTTAACGTATAACGTACAACGTATAACGTATAACGTATAACGTATAACGTATAACGTATCACGTATAACGTATAACGTATAACGTATAACGTATTACGTTTAACCTGTAACGTCCAACGTATAACGTATAACGTATAACGTATAACGTATTACATATTACATATAACGTATACCGTACAACGTATAACGTATAACATATAACGTCTAACGTTTAACGCATAACGTACAACGTATAACGTATAACGTATAACGTATTACATATTACATATAACGTATAACGTACAACGTATAACGTATAACGTATAACGTATAACGTTTAACGTATAACGTATAACGTATAACGTATAACGTATAACGTATAACGTATAAAGAATAACGTATAACGTATAACGTATAACGTATAACGTATAACGTGTAACGTATAACGTATAACGTACAACGTATAACGTATGACATATGACGCATATCGTATAACGTATAACGTATAACGTATAACGTATAACGTATAACGTATAACGTATAACGTATAACGCATAACGTATAACGTATAACGTATAACGTATAACGTATAACGTATAACGCATAACGTATAACGTATAACGTATAACGTATAACGTATAACGTATAACGTATAACGTATAACGTATAACGTATAACGTATAACGCATAACGTATAACGCATAACGTATAACGTATAACGTATAACGTATAACGTATAACGTATAACGAATAACGTATAACGTATAACGTATAACGTATAACGTATAACGCATAACGTATAAAGTATACCGTATAACGTATAACGTCAAACGTATAACGTATAGCGTATAACGTATAACGTATAACGCATAACGTATAACGTATAACGTATAACGCATAACGTATAACGTATAACGAATAACGTATAACGTATAACGTTTAACGTATAACGTATAACGCATAATGTATAACGTATAACGTATAACGTATAACGTATAACTTATAACGTATAAAGTATAACGTATAACGTATAACGTATAACGTACAACGTATAACGTATAACGTATAACGTATAACGTATCACGTAAAACGTATAACGTATGACGTATCACGTATAAGGTATGGCCTATAACGCATAACGTATAGCGTATAACGCATAATGTATAACGTATAACGTATAACGTATAACGTATAACGTACAACGTATAACGTATAACGTATAACGTATAACGCATAACGTATAACGCATAACGTACAACGTATAACGTATAACGTACTATATAACCTATAACGTCTAACGTATAACGTATAACGTATAACGTATAACGTATAACGTATAACGTACAACGTATCACGTATAACGTATATCCTATAACGCGTAACGTATAACGTATAACGTATAACGTATAGCGTACAACGTATAACGTATAAAATGTAACGTCTAACGTTTAACGTATAACGCATAACGTATAACGTATAACGAATAACGTATAACGTATAACGTATAAGGTATAACGTACAACGTATAACGTATAACGTATAACGTATAACGCATAACGTATAACGCATAACGTATAACGTATAACGTATAACGTATAACGTATAACGTTTAACGTATAACGTATAACGTATAACGTATAACGTATAACGTATAGCGTATAACGAATAACGTATAACGTATAACGTATAACGTATAACGTACAAGGTATAACGTATAACGTATTATATAACGTATTACGTATAACGTGTAACCTATAACGTATAACGTATAACGTATAACGTATAACGTATAACGTATAACGTACAACGTATCACGTATAACGTATATCCTGTAACGCATAACGTATAACGTATAACGTATAACGTATAGCGTACAACGTATAACGTATAAAATGTAACGTCTAACGTTTAACCTATAACGTACAACGTATAACGTATAACGCATAACGTATAACGTACAACGTATCACGTATAACGTATATCCTATATCCCATAACGTATAACGTATAACGTATAACGTATAGCGTACAACGTATAATGTATAAAAAGTAACGTCTAACGTTTAACGTATAACGTACAACGTATAACGTATAACGTATAACGTATACCGTATTACGCATAACCTATAACGTCTAACGTATAACGTATAACGTATATCGTATAACGTATAACGTATAACGTATAACGTATAACGTATAACGTATAACGTAAAACGTATAACGTATAACGTATAACGTATAACGTATAACGTATAACGTACAACTTATAACGTATAACGTACAACGTATCACGTATAACGTATATCCTATAACGCATAACGTATATCCTATAACGTATAACGCATAACGTACAACGTATAACGAATAACGTATAACGTATTACGTATAACGTATAACGTATAACGTATAACGTATAACGTATAACGTATAACGTATAACGCATAACGTATAACGTATAACGTATAACGCATAACGTATAACGAATAACGAATAACGTATAACGTATAACGTTTAACGTATAACGTATAACGAATAACGTATAACGTATTACGTATAACGTATAACGTATAACGTATAACGTATAACGTATAACGTATAACGTATAACGTATAACGCATAACGTATAACGCATAACGTATAACGTATAACGTGTAACGTATAACGTATGACGTATCACGTATAAGGTATGACCTATAACGCATAACGTACTATATAACCTATAACGTCTAACGTATAACGTATAACGTATAACGTATAACGTATAACGTATAACGTACAACGTATCACGTATAACGTATATCCTATAACGCGTAACGTATAACGTATAACGTATAACGTATAACGTATAGCGTACAACGTATAACGTATAAAATGTAACGTCTAACGTTTAACGTATAACGCATAACGTATAACGTATAACGAATAACGTATAACGTATAACGTATAACGTATAACGTACAACGTATAACGTATAACGTATAACGTATAACGCATAACGTATAACGCATAACGTATAACGTATAACGTATAACGTATAACGTATAACGTTTAACGTATAACGTATAACGTATAACGTATAACGTATAACGTATAGCGTATAACGAATAACGTATAACGTATAACGTATAACGTATAACGTACAAGGTATAACGTATAACGTATTATATAACGTATTACGTATAACGTGTAACCTATAACGTATAACGTATAACGTATAACGTATAACGTATAACGTACAACGTATCACGTATAACGTATATCCTGTAACGCATAACGTATAACGTATAACGTATAACGTATAACGTATAACGTATAGCGTACAACGTATAACGTATAAAATGTAACGTCTAACGTTTAACCTATAACGTACAACGTATAACGTATAACGCATAACGTATAACGTACAACGTATAACGTATAACATATAACGTCTAACGTATAACGTATAACGTATAACGAATAACGTATAACGTATAACGTATAACGTATAACGTACAACGTATAACGTATAACGTATAACGTATAACGCATAACGTATAACGCATAACGTACAACGTATAACGTATGGCGTATAACGTATAACGTATAACGTATAACGTATAACGTATAACGTATAACGTATAACGTATAACGTATAACGTATAACGAATAACGTATAACGTATAACGTATAGCGTATGACGTATCGCGTATAAGGTATGACCTGTGACGCATAACGTATAGCGTATAACGCATAACGTATAACGTATAACGTATAACGCATAACGTATAACGTATAACGAATAACGTATAACGTATAACGAATAACGTATAACGTATAACGTATAACGTATAACGTGTAACGTATAACGTATAACGTACAACGTATAACGTATGACATATGACGCATATCGTATAACGTATAACGTATAACGTATAACGTATAACGTATAACGTATAACGTATAACGCATAACGTATAACGTATAACGTATAACGTATAACGTATAACGTATAACGTATAACGTATAACGTATAACGTATAACGCATAACGTATAACGCATAACGTATAACGTATAACGTATAACGTATAACGTATAACGTTTAACGTATAACGTATAACGTATAACGTATAACGTATAACGTATAACGTATAACGAATAACGTATAACGTATAACGTATAACGTATAACGTATAACGTATAACGTGTAACCTATAACGTGTAACGTATAACGTATAACGTATAACGTATAACGTACAACGTATAACGTATAACGTACAACGTATCACGTATAACGTATATCCTATAACGCATAACGTATATCCTATAACGCATAACGTATAGCGTATAACGCATAACGTACAACGTATAACGTACAACGTATAACGTATAACGTATAACGTATAACGTATAACGTATAACGTATAACGTATAACGTATAACGTATAACGTATAACGTATAACGTATAACGTATAACGTATAACGTATAACGCATAACGTATAACGCATAACGTATAACGTATAACGAATACCGTAAAACGTAAATCGTATTACATATTACGCATAACGAGTAACGTATAACGTATAACGTATGACGTATAACGTATAACGTGTAACGTATAACGTATAGCGTATAACGTATAACGTATTACATATTACATATAACGTATAACGTACAACGTATATGTATAACATATAACGTCTAACGTTTAACGTATAACGTACAACGTATAACGTATAACGTATAACGTATAACGTATAACGTATAACGTATCACGTATAACGTATAACGTATAACGTATTACGTTTAACCTGTAACGTCCAACGTATAACGTATAACGTATAACGTATTACATATTACATATAACGTATACCGTACAACGTATAACGTATAACATATAACGTCTAACGTTTAACGCATAACGTACAACGTATAACGTATAACGTATAACGTATTACATATTACATATAACGTATAACGTACAACGTATAACGTATAACCTATAACGTCTAACGTATAACGTATAACCTATAACGTATAACGTATAACGTATAACGTATAACGTATAACGTATAACGTATAACGTATTACGTTTAACCTGTAACGTCCAACGTATAACGTATAACGTATAACGTATTACATATTACATATAACGTATACCGTACAACGTGTAACGTATAACATACAACGTCTAACGTTTAACGCATAACGTACAACGTATAACGTATAACGTATAACGTATAACGTATAACGTATAACGTACAACGTATAACGTATAACGTACAACGTATCACGTATAACGTATATCCTATAACGCATAACGTATATCCTATAACGCATAACGTATAGCGTATAACGCATAACGTATACCGTATAACGTATAACGTCAAACGTATAACGTATAACGTATAACGCATAACGTATAACGCATAACGTATAAAGTATACCGTATAACGTATAACGTCAAACGTATAACGTATAACGTATAACGTATAACGTATAACGCATAACGTATAACGTATAACGTATAACGCATAACGTATAACGTATAACGAATAACGTATAACGTATAACGTTTAACGTATAACGTATAACGCATAATGTATAACGTATAACGTATAACGTATAACGTATAACGTATAACGTATAACGTATAACGCATAACGTATAACGTATAACGCATTATGTATAACGTATAACGTATAACGTATAACGTATAACTTATAAAGTATAACGTATAACGTATAACGTATAACGTATAACGTATAACGTATAACGTATAACGTATAACGTATAACGTATCACGTATAACGTATAACGTATGACGTATCACGTATAAGGTATGACCTATAACGCATAACGTATAGCGTATAACGCATAATGTATAACGTATAACGTATAACGTATAACGTATAACGTATAACGTATAACGTATAACTTATAACGTATAACGTATAACGTATAACGTATAACGTATAACGTATAACGTATAACGTATAACGTATAACGTATAACGTATAATATATAACGTATAACGTATAACGTATAACGTATAACGTATAACGTATAACTTATAACGTATAACGTATAACGTATAACGTGTAACGTGTAACGTATAACGTATAACGTATTACGTATTACGTATAACCTATAACGTCTAACGTATAACGTATAACGTATAACGTATAACGTAAAACGTATAACGTATAACGTATAACGTATAACGTATAACGTATAACGTATAACGTATAACGTATAACGTATAACGTATAACGTATAACATATAACGTACAACGTATAACGTACAACCTATAACGTACAACGTATAACGTATAACTTATAACGTATAGCGTATAACGTATAACGTGTAACGTGTAACGTATAACGTATAACGATTTACGTATTACGTATAACCTATAACGTCTAACGTATAACGTATAACGTATAACGTATAACGTATAACGTATAACGTATAACGTATAACGTATAACGTATGACGAATAACGTATACCGTATAACGTATAACGTATAACGTATAACGTATGACGTATAACGTATAACGTATAACGTATAACGTATAACGTATAACGTACAACGTATCACGTATAACGTATATCCTATAACGCATAACGTATAACGTATAACGTATAACGTATACCGTATTACGCATAACCCATAACGTCTAACGTATAACGTATAACGTATATCGTATAACGTATAACGTATAGCGTATAACGTATAACGTATAACGTATAACGTATAACGAATACCGTAAAACGTAAAACGTATTACATATTACGCATAACGAGTAACGTATAACGTATAACGTATAACGTATAACGTATAACGTATGACGTATAACGTATGACGAATAACGTATACCGTATAACGTATAACGTATAACGTATAACGTATGACGTATAACGTATAACGTATAACGTATAACGTATAACGTATAACGTATAACGTTTAACGTATAATGTATAACGTATAACGTATAACGTATAACGTATAACGTATAACGTATAACGTATAACGTATAACGTATAACGTATAACGTATAACGTATAACGTATAACGTATAACGTATAACGTATAACGTATAACGTATAACGTATAACGTATAACGAATACCGTAAAACGTAAAACGTATTACATATTACGCATAACGAGTAACGTATAACGTATAACGTATAACGTATAACGTATAACGTATAACGTATGACGAATAACGTATACCGTATAACGTATAACGTATAACGTATAACGTATGACGTATAACGTATAACGTATAACGTATAACGTATAACGTATAACGTCTAACGAATATCGTATAACGTATAACGTATAACGTATAACGTATAACGTATAACGAATAACGTATAACGTATAACGTATAACGTATAACGTATAACGTATAACGTGTAACCTATAACGTATAACGTACAACGTATAACGTATAACGAATACCGTAAAACGTAAAACGTATTACATATTACGCATAACGAGTAACGTATAACGTATAACGTATAACGTATAAAGTATAACGTATGACGAATAACGTATACCGTATAACGTATAACGTATAACGTATAACGTATGACGTATAGCGTATAACGTATAACGTATAACGTATAACGTATAACGTATAACGTATAACGTATAACGTATAACGTACAACGTATCACGTATAACGTATATCCTATAACGCATAACGTATAACGTATAACGTATAACGTATACCGTATTACGCATAACCTATAACGTCTAACGTATAACGTATAACGTATATCGTATAACGTATAACGTATAACGTATAACGTATAACGTATAACGTATAACGTATAACGTATAACGTATAACGTATAACGTATAACGTATAACGTATAACGTATAACGAATACCGTAAAACGTAAAACGTATTACATATTACGCATAACGAGTAACGTATAACGTATAACGTATGACGTATAACGTATAACGTGTAACGTATAACGTGTAGCGTATAACGTATAACGTATTACATATTACATATAACGTATAACGTACAACGTATAACGTATAACATATAACGTCTAACGTTTAACGTGTAACGTACAACGTATAACGTATAACGTATAACGTATAACGTATAACGTATCACGTATAACGTATAACGTATAACGTATTACGTTTAACCTGTAACGTCCAACGTATAACGTATAACGTATAACGTATTACATATTACATATAACGTATACCGTACAACGTATAACGTATAACATATAACGTCTAACGTTTAACGCATAACGTACAACGTATAACGTATAACGTATAACGTATTACATATTACATATAACGTATAACGTACAACGTATAACGTATAACGTATAACGTATTACATATTACATATAACGTATAACGTACAACGTATAACGTATAACCTATAACGTCTAACGTATAACGTATAACGTATAACGTATAACGTATAACGTATAACGTATAACGTATAACGTATAACGTATAACGTATAACGTATAACGTATAACGTATAACGTATAACGTATAACGTATAACGTATTACGTTTAACCTGTAACGTCCAACGTATAACGTATAACGTATAACGTATTACATATTACATATAACGTATACCGTACAACGTATAACGTATAACATATAACGTCTAACGTTTAACGCATAACGTACAACGTATAACGTATAACGTATAACGTATAACGTATAACGTATAACGTACAACGTATAACGTATAACGTACAACGTATCACGTATAACGTATATCCTATAACGCATAACGTATATCCTATAACGCATAACGTATAGCGTATAACGCATAACGTATACCGTATAACGTATAACGTCAAACGTATAACGTATAACGTATAACGCATAACGTATAACGCATAACGTATAAAGTATACCGTATAACGTATAACGTATAACGTATAACGTATAACGTATAACGTATAACGTATAACGTATAACGTATAACGTATAACGTATAACGTATAACGTATAACGTATAACGTATAACGTATAACATATAACGTATAACGTATAACGTATAACATATAACGTATAACGTATAACGTATATCGTATAACGTATAAAGTATAACGTATAACGTATAACGTGTAACGTGTAACGTATATCCTATAACGCATAACGTATAGCGTATAACGCATAACGTATAACGTATAACGTATAACGTATAACGTATAACGTATAACGTATAACGTATAACGTATAACGTATAACGAATACCGTAAAACGTAAAACGTATTACATATTACGCATAACGAGTAACGTATAACGTATAACGTATAACGTATAACGTATAACGTATGACGAATAACGTATACCGTATCACGTATAACGTATATCCTATAACGCATAACGTATAACGTATAACGTATAACGAATACCGTATTACGCATAACCTATAACGTCTAACGTATAACGTATAACGTATATCGTATAACGTATAACGTATAACGTATAACGTATAACGTATAACGTATAACGTATAACGTATAACGTATAACGTATAACGTATAACGTATAACGAATACCGTAAAACGTAAAACGTATTACATATTACGCATAACGAGTAACGTATAACGTATAACGTATGACGTATAACGTATAACGTGTAACGTATAACGTATAGCGTATAACGTATAACGTATTACATATTACATATAACGTATAACGTACAACGTATAACGTATAACATATAACGTCTAACGTTTAACGTGTAACGTACAACGTATAACGTATAACGTATAACGTATAACGTATCACGTATAACGTATAACGTATAACGTATAACGTATTACGTTTAACCTGTAACGTCCAACGTATAACGTATAACGTATAACGTATTACATATTACATATAACGTATACCGTACAACGTATAACGTATAACATATAACGTCTAACGTTTAACGCATAACGTACAACGTATAACGTATAACGTATAACGTATTACATATTACATATAACGTATAACGTACAACGTATAACGTATAACCTATAAGGTCTAACGTATAACGTATAACGTATAACGTATAACGTATAACGTATAACGTATAACGTATAACGTATAACGTATAACGTATAACGTATAACGTATAACGTATAACGTATAACGTATAACGTATAACGTATAACGTATAACGTATAACGTATAACGTATAACGTATAACGTATAACGTATAACGTATTACGTTTAACCTGTAACGTCCAACGTATAACGTATAACGTATAACGTATTACATATTACATATAACGTATACCGTACAACGTATAACGTATAACATATAACGTCTAACGTTTAACGCATAACGTACAACGTATAACGTATAACGTATAACGTATAACGTATAACGTACAACGTACAACGTATAACGTATAACGTACAACGTATCACGTATAACGTATATCCTATAACGCATAACGTATATCCTATAACGCATAACGTATAGCGTATAACGCATAACGTATACCGTATAACGTATAACGTCAAACGTATAACGTATAACGTATAACGCATAACGTATAACGCATAACGTATAAAGTATACCGTATAACGTATAACGTCAAACGTATAACGTATAACGTATAACGTATAACGTGTAACGTGTAACGTATAACGTATAACGTATTACGTATTACGTATAACCTATAACGTCTAACGTATAACGTATAACGTATAACGTATAACGTAAAACGTATAACGTATAACGTATAACGTATAACGTATAACGTATAACGTATAACGTATAACGTATAACGTATAACGTATAACGTATAACATATAACGTACAACGTATAACGCACAACGTATAACGTACAACGTATAACGTACAACGTATAACGTACAACGTATAACGTATAACGTATAACGTATAACGTATAACGAATAACGTATAACGTATAACGTATAACGTATAACGTATAACGTATAACGTATAACGTAAAACGTATAACGTATAACGTATAACGTATAACGTATAACGTAAACGTATAACGTATAACGTATAACGTATAACGTATAACGTATAACGTATAACGTATAACGTATAACTCATAACGTATAACGTATAACGTATAACGTGTAACGTGTAACGTATAACGTATAACGTATTACGTATTACGTATAACCTATAACGTCTAACGTATAACGTATAACGTATAACGTATAACGTATAACGTATCACGTATAACGTATAACGTATAACGTATAACGTATAACGTATAACGTATAACGTATAACGTATAACGTATAACGTATAACGTATAACGTATAACGTATAACGTATAACGTATAACGTATAACGTATAACGTATAACGAATAACGTATAACGTATAACGTATAACGTATGACGTATCACGTATAAGGTATGACCTATGACGCATAACGTATAGCGTATAACGCATAACGTATAACGTATAACGTATAACGTATAACGTATAACGTATAACGTATAACTTATAACGTATAACGTATAACGTATAACGTATAACGTATAACGTATAACGTATAACTTATAACGTATAACGTATAACGTATAACGTGTAACGTGTAACGTATAACGTATAACGTATTACGTATTACGTATAACCTATAACGTCTAACGTATAACGTATAACGTATAACGTATAACGTAAAACGTATAACGTATAACGTATAACGTATAACGTATAACGTATAACGTATAACGTATAACGTATAACGTATAACGTATAACATATAACGTACAACGTATAACGCACAACGTATAACGTACAACGTATAACGTACAACGTATAACGTACAACGTATAACGTACAACGTATAACGTATAACGTATAACGTATAACGTATAGCGTATAACGCATAATGTATAACGTATAACGTATAACGTATAACTTATAACGTATAACGTATAACGTATAACGTATAACGTATAACGTATAACGTATAACTTATAACGTATAACGTATAACGTATAACGTGTAACGTGTAACGTATAACGTATAACGTATTACGTATTACGTATAACCTATAACGTCTAACGTATAACGTATAACGTATAACGTATAACGTAAAACGTATAACGTATAACGTATAACGTATAACGTATAACGTATAACGTATAACGTATAACGTATAACGTATAACGTATAACATATAACGTACAACGTATAACGCACAACGTATAACGTACAACGTATAACGTACAACGTATAACGTACAACGTATAACGTATAACGTATAACGTATAACGTATAACGAATAACGTATAACGTATAACGTATAACGTATAACGTATAACGTATAACGTATAACGTAAAACGTATAACGTATAACGTATAACGTATAACGTATAACGTAAACGTATAACGTATAACGTATAACGTATAACGTATAACGTATAACGTATAACGTATAACGTATAACTTATAACGTATAACGTATAACGTATAACGTGTAACGCGTAACGTATAACGTATAACGTATTACGTATTACGTATAACCTATAACGTCTAACGTATAACGTATAACGTATAACGTATAACGTATAACGTATCACGTATAACGTATAACGTATAACGTATAACGTATAACGTATAACGTATAACGTATAACGTATAACGTATAACGTATAACGTATAACGTATAACGTATAACGTATAACGTATAACGTATAACGTATAACGTATAACGAATAACGTATAACGTATAACGTATAACGTATGACGTATCACGTATAAGGTATGACCTATGACGCATAACGTATAGCGTATAACGCATAACGTATAACGTATAACGTATAACGTATAACGTATAACGTATAACGTGTAACGTATAACGTATAACGTAAACGTATAACGTATAACGTATAACGTATAACGTATAACGTATAACGTATAACGTATAACGTATAACGTATAACGTATAACGTATAACGTATAACGTATAACGTATAACGTATAACGCATAACGTATAACGTATAACGTATAACGTATAACGTATAACGTATAACGTATAACGTATAACGTATAACGTATAACGTATAACGTATAACGTATAACGTATAACGTATAACGTATAACGTATAACGTATAACGTATAACGTATAACGTATAACGTATAACGTATAACGTATAACCTATAACGTATAACGTATAACGTATAACGTATAACGTATAACGTATAACGCATAACGTATAAGGTATAACGAATAACGTATAACGTATAACGTATAACGTATAACGTATAACGTATAACGTATAACGTATAACGTATAACGTATAACGTATAACGCATAACGTATAACGCATAACGTATAACGTATAACGTATAACGTATAACGTATAACGTATCACGTATAACGTATAACGTATAACGTATAACGTATAACGTATAACGTATAACGTATAACGTATAACGTATAACGTATAACGTATAACGTATAACGAATAACGTATAACGTATAACGTATAACGTATGACGTATCACGTATAAGGTATGACCTATGACGCATAACGTATAGCGTATAACGCATAACGTATAACGTATAACGTATAACGTATAACGTATAACGTATAACGTGTAACGTATAACGTATAACGTAAACGTATAACGTATAACCTATAACGTATAACGTATAACGTATAACGTATAACGTATAACGTATAACGCATAACGTATAAGGTATAACGAATAACGTATAACGAATAACGTATAACGTATAACGTATAACGCATAACGAATAACGTATAACGTATAACGTATAACGTATAACGTATAACGTATAACGTATAACGTATAACGTATAACGTATAACGTATAACGTATAACGTATAACGTATAACGTATAACGTATAACGTATAACGTATAACTCATAACGTATAACGTATAACGTATAACGTGTAACGTGTAACGTATAACGTATAACGTATTACGTATTACGTATAACCTATAACGTCTAACGTATAACGTATAACGTATAACGTATAACGTATAACGTATCACGTATAACGTATAACGTATAACGTATAACGTATAACGTATAACGTATAACGTATAACGTATAACGTATAACGTATAACGTATAACGTATAACGTATAACGTATAACGTATAACGTATAACGTATAACGTATAACGAATAACGTATAACGTATAACGTATAACGTATGACGTATCACGTATAAGGTATGACCTATGACGCATAACGTATAGCGTATAACGCATAACGTATAACGTATAACGTATAACGTATAACGTATAACGTATAACGTATAACTTATAACGAATAACGTATAACGTATAACGTATAACGTATAACGTATATCGTATAACTTATAACGTATAACGTATAACGTATAACGTGTAACGTGTAACGTATAACGTATAACGTATTACGTATTACGTATAACCTATAACGTCTAACGTATAACGTATAACGTATAACGTATAACGTAAAACGTATAACGTATAACGTATAACGTATAACGTATAACGTATAACGTATAACGTATAACGTATAACGTATAACGTATAACATATAACGTACAACGTATAACGCACAACGTATAACGTACAACGTATAACGTACAACGTATAACGTACAACGTATAACGTACAACGTATAACGTATAACGTATAACGTATAACGTATAGCGTATAACGCATAATGTATAACGTATAACGTATAACGTATAACTTATAACGTATAACGTATAACATATAACGTATAACGTATAACGTATAACGTATAACTTATAACGTATAACGTATAACGTATAACGTGTAACGTGTAACGTATAACGTATAACGTATTACGTATTACGTATAACCTATAACGTCTAACGTATAACGTATAACGTATAACGTATAACGTAAAACGTATAACGTATAACGTATAACGTATAACGTATAACGTATAACGTATAACGTATAACGTATAACGTATAACGTATAACGTATAACATATAACGTACAACGTATAACGCACAACGTATAACGTACAACGTATAACGTACAACGTATAACGTACAACGTATAACGTATAACGTATAACGTATAACGTATAACGAATAACGTATAACGTATAACGTATAACGTATAACGTATAACGTATAACGTATAATGTAAAACGTATAACGTATAACGTATAACGTATAACGTATAACGTAAACGTATAACGTATAACGTATAACGTATAACGTATAACGTATAACGTATAACGTATAACGTATAACTTATAACGTATAACGTATAACGTATAACGTGTAACGCGTAACGTATAACGTATAACGTATTACGTATTACGTATAACGCATAACGTATAACGCATAACGTATAACGTATAACGAATACCGTAAAACGTAAATCGTATTACATATTACGCATAACGAGTAACGTATAACGTCTAACGTATAACGTATAACGTATAACGTATAACGTATAACGTATCACGTATAACGTATAACGTATAACGTATAACGTATAACGTATAACGTATAACGTATAACGTATAACGTATAACGTATAACGTATAACGTATAACGTATAACGTATAACGTATAACGTATAACGTATAACGTATAACGTATAACGAATAACGTATAACGTATAACGTATAACGTATGACGTATCACGTATAAGGTATGACCTATGACGCATAACGTATAGCGTATAACGCATAACGTATAACGTATAACGTATAACGTATAACGTATAACGTATAACGTGTAACGTATAACGTATAACGTAAACGTATAACGTATAACGTATAACGTATAACGTATAACGTATAACGTATAACGTATAACGTATAACGTATAACGTATAACGTATAACGTATAACGTATAACGTATAACGTATAACGCATAACGTATAACGTATAACGTATAACGTATAACGTATAACGTATAACGTATAACGTATAACGTATAACGTATAACGTATAACGTATAACGTATAACGTATAACGTATAACGTATAACGTATAACGTATAACGTATAACGTATAACGTATAACGTATAACGTATAACGTATAACCTATAACGTATAACGTATAACGTATAACGTATAACGTATAACGTATAACGCATAACGTATAAGGTATAACGAATAACGTATAACGTATAACGTATAACGTATAACGTATAACGTATAACGTATAACGTATAACGTATAACGTATAACGTATAACGCATAACGTATAACGCATAACGTATAACGTATAACGTATAACGTATAACGTATAACGTATAACGTAAACGTATAACGTATATCGTATAACGTATAACGTATAACGTATAACGTATAACGAATAACGTATAACGTATAACGTATAACGTATGACGTATCACGTATAAGGTATGACCTATGACGCATAACGTATAGCGTATAACGCATAACGAATAACGTATAACGTATAACGTATAACGTATAACGTATAACGTATAACGTATAACGTATAACGTATAACGTATAACGTATAACTCATAACGTATAACGTATAACGTATAACGTGTAACGTGTAACGTATAACGTATAACGTATTACGTATTACGTATAACCTATAACGTCTAACGTATAACGTATAACGTATAACGTATAACGTATAACGTATCACGTATAACGTATAACGTATAACGTATAACGTATAACGTATAACGTATAACGTATAACGTATAACGTATAACGTATAACGTATAACGTATAACGTATAACGTATAACGTATAACGTATAACGTATAACGTATAACGAATAACGTATAACGTATAACGTATAACGTATGACGTATCACGTATAAGGTATGACCTATGACGCATAACGTATAGCGTATAACGCATAACGTATAACGTATAACGTATAACGTATAACGTATAACGTATAACGTATAACTTATAACGTATAACGTATAACGTATAACGTATAACGTATAACGTATATCGTATAACTTATAACGTATAACGTATAACGTATAACGTGTAACGTGTAACGTATAACGTATAACGTATTACGTATTACGTATAACCTATAACGTCTAACGTATAACGTATAACGTATAACGTATAACGTAAAACGTATAACGTATAACGTATAACGTATAACGTATAACGTATAACGTATAACGTATAACGTATAACGTATAACGTATAACATATAACGTACAACGTATAACGCACAACGTATAACGTACAACGTATAACGTACAACGTATAACGTACAACGTATAACGTACAACGTATAACGTATAACGTATAACGTATAACGTATAGCGTATAACGCATAATGTATAACGTATAACGTATAACGTATAACTTATAACGTATAACGTATAACGTATAACGTATAACGTATAACGTATAACGTATAACTTATAACGTATAACGTATAACGTATAACGTGTAACGTGTAACGTATAACGTATAACGTATTACGTATTACGTATAACCTATAACGTCTAACGTATAACGTATAACGTATAACGTATAACGTAAAACGTATAACGTATAACGTATAACGTATAACGTATAACGTATAACGTATAACGTATAACGTATAACGTATAACGTATAACGTATAACATATAACGTACAACGTATAACGCACAACGTATAACGTACAACGTATAACGTACAACGTATAACGTACAACGTATAACGTATAACGTATAACGTATAACGTATAACGAATAACGTATAACGTATAACGTATAACGTATAACGTATAACGTATAACGTATAATGTAAAACGTATAACGTATAACGTATAACGTATAACGTATAACGTAAACGTATAACGTATAACGTATAACGTATAACGTATAACGTATAACGTATAACGTATAACGTATAACTTATAACGTATAACGTATAACGTATAACGTGTAACGCGTAACGTATAACGTATAACGTATTACGTATTACGTATAACCTATAACGTCTAACGTATAACGTATAACGTATAACGTATAACGTATAACGTATCACGTATAACGTATAACGTATAACGTATAACGTATAACGTATAACGTATAACGTATAACGTATAACGTATAACGTATAACGTATAACGTATAACGTATAACGTATAACGTATAACGTATAACGTATAACGTATAACGTATAACGAATAACGTATAACGTATAACGTATAACGTATGACGTATCACGTATAAGGTATGACCTATGACGCATAACGTATAGCGTATAACGCATAACGTATAACGTATAACGTATAACGTATAACGTATAACGTATAACGTGTAACGTATAACGTATAACGTAAACGTATAACGTATAACGTATAACGTATAACGTATAACGTATAACGTATAACGTATAACGTATAACGTATAACGTATAACGTATAACGTATAACGTATAACGTATAACGTATAACGCATAACGTATAACGTATAACGTATAACGTATAACGTATAACGTATAACGTATAACGTATAACGTATAACGTATAACGTATAACGTATAACGTATAACGTATAACGTATAACGTATAACGTATAACGTATAACGTATAACGTATAACGTATAACGTATAACGTATAACGTATAACCTATAACGTATAACGTATAACGTATAACGTATAACGTATAACGTATAACGCATAACGTATAAGGTATAACGAATAACGTATAACGTATAACGTATAACGTATAACGTATAACGTATAACGTATAACGTATAACGTATAACGTATAACGTATAACGCATAACGTATAACGCATAACGTATAACGTATAACGTATAACGTATAACGTATAACGTATAACGTAAACGTATAACGTATATCGTATAACGTATAACGTATAACGTATAACGTATAACGAATAACGTATAACGTATAACGTATAACGTATGACGTATCACGTATAAGGTATGACCTATGACGCATAACGTATAGCGTATAACGCATAACGAATAACGTATAACGTATAACGTATAACGTATAACGTATAACGTATAACGTATAACGTATAACGTATAACGTATAACGTATAACGTATAACGCATAACGTATAACGCATAACGTATAACGTATAACGTGTAACGTATAACGTATAACGTATAACGTATAACATATAACGTATAACGTATAACGTATAACGTATAACGTATAACGTATAACGTATAACGTATAACGTATAACGTATAACGTATAACGTATAACGTAAACGTATAACGTATAACGTATAACGTATAACGTATAACGTATAACGTATAACGTATAACGTATAACGTATAACGTATAACGTATAACGTATATCGTATAACGTATAACGTTTAACGCATAACGTACAACGTATAACGTATAACGTATAACGAATAACGTATAACGTATAACGTATAACGTATAACGTATAAGGTATAACGTATAACGTATAACGTATAACGTATAACGTATAACGCATAACGTATAACGCATAACGTATAACGTATAACGTGTAACGTATAACGTATGACGTATCACGTATAAGGTATGACCTACAACGCATAACGTGTAACGTATAACGTATAACGTATAACGTATAAAGTATAACGTATAACGTATAACGTATAACGTATAACGTATAACGTATAACGTATAACGTATAACGCATAACGTATAACGTACAACGTATAACGTACAACGCATAACGTATAACGTATAACGAATGACGTATAACGTATAACGAATAACGTATAACGTATAACGTATAACGTATAACGTATTACGTTTAACCTGTAACGTCCAACGTATAACGTATAACGTATAACGTATAACGTATAACGTATAACGTATAACGTATAACGTATATCGTATAACGTATAACGTTTAACGCATAACGTACAACGTATAACGTATAACGTATAACGAATAACGTATAACGTATAACGTATAACGTATAACGTATAAGGTATAACGTATAACGTATAACGTATAACGTATAACGTATAACGCATAACGTATAACGCATAACGTATAACGTATAACGTGTAACGTATAACGTATGACGTATCACGTATAAGGTATGACCTACAACGCATAACGTGTAACGTATAACGTATAACGTATAACGTATAAAGTATAACGTATAACGTATAACGTATAACGTATAACGTATAACGTATAACGTATAACGCATAACGTATAACGCATAACGTACAACGTATAACGTATAGCGTATAACGTATAACGCCTAACGTATAACGTATAACGTATAACGTATAACGTATAACGTGTAACGTATAACGTATAACGTATTACGTTTAACCTGTAACGTCCAACGTATAACGTATAACGTATAACGTATTACATATTACATATAACGTATAACGTACAACGTATAACGTATAACATATAACGTCTAACGTTTAACGCATAACGTACAACGTATAACGTATAACGTATAACGTATAACGTATAACGTATAACGTACAACGTATAACGTATAACGTACAACGTATCACGTATAACGTATATCCTATAACCCATAACGTATATCCTATAACGCATAACGTATAGCGTATAACGCATAACGTATACCGTATAACGTGTAACGTATAACGTATAACGTATAACGTATAACGTATAACGTATAACGTATAACGTATAACGTATAACGTATAACGTATAACGTATAACGTATAACGTATAACGTATAACGTATAACGTATAACGTACAACGTATAACGTATAACGTATAACGTATAACGTATAACGCATAACGTATAACGCATAACGTATAACGTATAACGTATAACGTATAACGTATAACGTTTAACGTATAACGTATAACGTATAACGTATAACGTATAACGTATAACGTGTAACGAATAACGTATAACGTATAACGTATAACGTATAACGTATAACGTATAACGTATAACGTACAACGTATAACGTATGACCTATGACGCATAACGTATAACGTATAACGCATAACGTAAAACGTATAACGTACAACGTATAACGTATAACGTATAACGTATAACGTATAACGTATAACGTATAACGTATAACGTATAACGTATAACGTATAACGTATAACGTATAACGCATAACGTATAACGCATAACGTATAACGCATAACGTATAACGTATAACGTATAACGTATAACGTATAACGAATAACGTATAACGTATAACGTATAACGTATAACGTATAACGTATAACGTATAACGTACAACGTATAACGTATGACATATGACGCATAACATATAACGTATAACGTATAACGTATAACGTATAACGTATAACGTATAACGTATAACGCATAACGTATAACGTATAACGTATAACGTATAACGTATAACGTATAACGTATAACGTATAACGTATAACGCATAACGTATAACGCATAACGTATAACGTATAACGTATAACGTATAACGTATAACGTTTAACGTATAACGTATAACGCATAACGTATAACGTATAACGTATAACGTATAACGAATAACGTATAACGTATAACGTATAACGTATAACGTATAACGTATAACGTGTAACCTATAACGTATAACGTATAACGTATAACGTATAACGTATAACGTACAACGTATCACGTATAACGTATAACGTATAACGCATAACGTATGACGCATAACGTATAACGTATAACGCATAACGTACAACGTATAACGTACAACGTATAATGTATAACGTATAACGTATAACGTATAACGTATAACGTATAACGTATAACGTATAACGTATAACGTATAACGTATAACGTATAACGTATAACGTATAACGTATAACGTATAACGCATAACGTATAACGCATAACGTATAACGTATAACGTATAACGAATAACGTATAACGTATAACGTATAACGTATAACGTATAACGTATAACGTATAACGTAAGACGTATAACGTATGACATATGACGCATAACGTATAACGTATAACGTATAACGTATAACGTATAACGTATAACGTATAACGTAAACGCATAACGTATAACGTATAACGTATAACGTATAACGTATAACGTATAACGTATAACGTATAACGTATAACGTATAACGCATAACGTATAACGCATAACGTATAACGTATAACGTATAACGTATAACGTATAACGTTTAACGTATAACGTATAACGTATAACGTATAACGTATAACGTATAACGTATAACGAATAACGTATAACGTATAACGTATAACGTATAACGTATAACGTATAACGTGTAACCTATAACGTATAACGTATAACGTATAACGTATAACGTATAACGTACAACGTATCACGTATAACGTATATCCTATAACGCATAACGTATAACGTATAACGTGTAACGTATAGCGTACAACGTATAACGTATAACGTATAACGTATAACGTATAACGTATAACGTATAACGTATAACGTATAACGTATAACGTATAACGTATAACGTATAACGTATAACGTATAACGTATAACGTATAACGTATAACGTATAACGTATAACGTATAACGTATAACCTATAACGTATAACGTATAACGTATAACGTATAACGTATAACGTATAACGCATAACGTATAAGGTATAACGAATAACGTATAACGTATAACGTATAACGTATAACGTATAACGTATAACGTATAACGTATAACGTATAACGTATAACGTATAACGCATAACGTATAACGGATAACGTATAACGTATAACGTATAACGTATAACGTATAACGTATAACGTAAACGTATAACGTATATCGTATAACGTATAACGTATAACGTATAACGTATAACGAATAACGTATAACGTATAACGTATAACGTATGACGTATCACGTATAAGGTATGACCTATGACGCATAACGTATAGCGTATAACGCATAACGTATAACGTATAACGTATAACGTATAACGTATAACGTATAACGTATAACGCATAACGTATAACGTATAACGTATAACGTATAACGTATAACGTATAACGTATAACGTATAACGTATAACGTATAACGTATAACGTATAACGTATAACCTATAACGTATAACGTATAACGTATAACGTATAACGTATAACGTATAACGCATAACGTATAAGGTATAACGAATAACGTATAACGTATAACGTATAACGTATAACGTATAACGTATAACGTATAACGTATAACGTATAACGTATAACGTATAACGCATAACGTATAACGCATAACGTATAACGTATAACGTATAACGTATAACGTATAACGTATAACGTAAACGTATAACGTATATCGTATAACGTATAACGTATAACGTATAACGTATAACGAATAACGTATAACGTATAACGTATAACGTATGACGTATCACGTATAAGGTATGACCTATGACGCATAACGTATAGCGTATAACGCATAACGTATAACGTATAACGTATAACGTATAACGTATAACGTATAACGTATAACGTATAACGTATAACGTATAACGTATAACGTATAACGTATAACGCATAACGTATAACGCATAACGTATAACGTATAACGTGTAACGTATAACGTATAACGTATAACGTATAACATATAACGTATAACGTATAACGTATAACGTATAACGTATAACGTATAACGTATAACGTATAACGTATAACGTATAACGTATAACGTATAACGTAAACGTATAACGTATAACGTATAACGTATAACGTATAACGTATAACGTATAACGTATAACGTATAACGTATAACGTATAACGTATAACGTATAACGTATATCGTATAACGTATAACGTTTAACGCATAACGTACAACGTATAACGTATAACGTATAACGAATAACGTATAACGTATAACGTATAACGTATAACGTATAAGGTATAACGTATAACGTATAACGTATAACGTATAACGTATAACGCATAACGTATAACGCATAACGTATAACGTATAACGTGTAACGTATAACGTATGACGTATCACGTATAAGGTATGACCTACAACGCATAACGTGTAACGTATAACGTATAACGTATAACGTATAAAGTATAACGTATAACGTATAACGTATAACGTATAACGTATAACGTATAACGTATAACGTATAACGCATAACGTATAACGTACAACGTATAACGTACAACGTATAACGTATAACGTATAACGAATAACGTATAACGTATAACGAATAACGTATAACGTACAACGTATAACGTATAACGTATAACGTATAACGCATAACGTATAACGCATAACGTACAACGTATAACGTATAGCGTATAACGTATAACGCCTAACGTATAACGTATAACGTATAACGTATAACGTATAACGTATAACGTATAACGTATAACGTATTACGTTTAACCTGTAACGTCCAACGTATAACGTATAACGTATAACGTATTACATATTACATATAACGTATAACGTACAACGTATAACGTATAACATATAACGTCTAACGTTTAACGCATAACGTACAACGTATAACGTATAACGTATAACGTATAACGTATAACGTATAACGTACAACGTATAACGTATAACGTACAACGTATCACGTATAACGTATATCCTATAACCCATAACGTATATCCTATAACGCATAACGTATAGCGTATAACGCATAACGTATACCGTATAACGTGTAACGTATAACGTATAACGTATAACGTATAACGTATAGCGTATAACGCATAACGTATAACGTATAACGTATAACGTATAACGTATAACGTATAACGTGTAACGTATAACGTATAACGTATAACGTATAACGTATAACGTATAACGTATAACGTATAACGTATAACGCATAACGTATAACGCATAACGTATAACGTATAACGTATAACGTATAACGTATAACGTATAACGTAAACGTATAACGTATATCGTATAACGTATAACGTATAACGTATAACGTATAACGAATAACGTATAACGTATAACGTATAACGTATGACGTATCACGTATAAGGTATGACCTATGACGCATAACGTATAGCGTATAACGCATAACGTATAACGTATAACGTATAACGTATAACGTATAACGTATAACGTATAACGTATAACGTATAACGTATAACGTATAACGTATAACGTATAACGCATAACGTATAACGCATAACGTATAACGTATAACGTGTAACGTATAACGTATAACGTATAACGTATAACATATAACGTATAACGTATAACGTATAACGTATAACGTATAACGTATAACGTATAACGTATAACGTATAACGTATAACGTATAACGTATAACGTAAACGTATAACGTATAACGTATAACGTATAACGTATAACGTATAACGTATAACGTATAACGTATAACGTATAACGTATAACGTATAACGTATATCGTATAACGTATAACGTTTAACGCATAACGTACAACGTATAACGTATAACGTATAACGAATAACGTATAACGTACAACGTATAACGTATAACGTATAAGGTATAACGTATAACGTATAACGTATAACGTATAACGTATAACGCATAACGTATAACGCATAACGTATAACGTATAACGTGTAACGTATAACGTATGACGTATCACGTATAAGGTATGACCTACAACGCATAACGTGTAACGTATAACGTATAACGTATAACGTATAAAGTATAACGTATAACGTATAACGTATAACGTATAACGTATAACGTATAACGTATAACGTATAACGCATAACGTATAACGTACAACGAATAACGTACAACGTATAACGTATAACGTATAACGAATAACGTATAACGTATAACGAATAACGTATAACGTACAACGTATAACGTACAACGTATAACGTATAACGTATAACGAATAACGTATAACGTATAACGTATAACGAATAACGTATAACGTACAACGTATAACGTATAACGTATAACGTATGACGTATCACGTATAAGGTATGACCTATAACGCATAACGTATAGCGTATAACGCATAATGTATAACGTATAACGTATAACGTATAACGTATAACTTATAACGTATAACGTATAACGTATAACGTATAACGTATAACGTATAACGTATAACTTATAACGTATAACGTATAACGTATAACGTGTAACGTGTAACGTATAACGTATAACGTATTACGTATTACGTATAACCTATAACGTCTAACGTATAACGTATAACGTATAACGTATAACGTAAAACGTATAACGTATAACGTATAACGTATAACGTATAACGTATAACGTATAACGTATAACGTATAACGTATAACGTATAACGTATAACATATAACGTACAACGTATAACGCACAACGTATAACGTACAACGTATAACGTACAACGTATAACGTACAACGTATAACGTATAACGTATAACGAATAACGTATAACGTATAACGTATAACGTATAACGTATAACGTATAACGTATAACGTAAAACGTATAACGTATAACGTATAACGTATAACGTATAACGTAAACGTATAACGTATAACGTATAACGTATAACGTATAACGTATAACGTATATCGTATAACGTATAACGTATAACTTATAACGTATAACGTATAACGTATAACGTGTAACGTGTAACG